>NW_020644373.1:8219051-8435575 GCF_003573695.1 Papaver somniferum
AGAAAGACAAAGCCAACACCAAAAGAAAGAGTTCATAAAAATGTTGAATTTTATATACGTTAACTCAAAAAAGTCTACACACTTCGTTATAAGTCGGAAGTTGATTTCTGAGAATAAATTGTAAACTAGATATACTCATCTTTAACAGAAAAAATTTGAAAAATGTATTTTAATTACAATTAATATGTTCTAAGGCAATACGTCTAGTAAAAATTGCATTTCTATGTACGTCGATTCAAGAAAATACGAAGGAAGTCAAATTTCACAATAGAAGAAGGATGAAAGTCCATGCAGAACTAATCCAAATCCTAACAAATTTCATCTATCTTGAATCAAATAGAAAGACAAAGCCAACACCAAAAGTAAGAGTTCATAAAAATGTTGAATTTTATATACGTTAACTCAAAAAAGGATTGAAAAACTTTTTTTTCTCTCTCTTGGCTCTGAGGCGATTTTCCTTAGGGTTTAGGGTTTACAAACTTTCAAAAATTTCTGGCGCTCAATACTATAATCATCCTTGGTGATTACGATGGGAGAAAAATCTGTGGGTGATTCTAATCATCCTAAGTTCACGTTTGCTGAATTGGTGATGGGAAAACATAACAAAAAACAAGTTTCAACAACAGTTGATATAGGCTCTTTACCAAACCCTACTACCAGAGATGGAAAACCGGCTGTTGTTATTCCTCAAGACTATTATGAAGAAGGCTGTCAAATATGGAGATTTAGCCTTATTGGAAGATTAGATCTCAAAGGTGTGAAGCTCATTGATGTTAAGAAAAATCTGGAACAGCAATGGGGTTTGGGAGAAGCTGGGGTTCAGTTTATCCCTATGAACCGTGGTTTCTTCATTATAAAACTATTAACTCAAGATGACAAGGACAAAGTTTTCAAGGATGGCAACAAAACTCCATGGATTGTTACTGATCAGCCTCTTCGTTTGATCGAATGGTATCCAGGGTTTGATGCAGATAAGCAATGTACTTCTCATTCAACGGTTTGGGTGAAGTTTCCTAGCCTGCCCGTGGAGATGTGGGTAGAAAAAACGCTTTTAGCTTTAGGGAAATCTCTTGGAACGCCCATTGTGGTAGATAAGAGAACCCTAAATCATGAATATGGTCATTATGCTTCTGTTTTGATTGATATAGATTTTGCTAAACATGATACTGATTCAGTTTATGTTGAAGTTGATGGTCGACACTTTCTGCAACCTATTGAAATTCTAAAACAACCTAAGTTTTGCTCCAAGTGCAAGATTGTTGGGCACTTAGATAAAGAATGTAGGAAGAAGCATGCAGTTAATGCATTACATGCAGCTCATGCACGTACTGACGTCAGAAAAAATGCTGGTTCCTCATCGCAGCAGCTGGGTGGTTCTTCTCTTCAGTTTGATAGAACTCTAGAGATGGGAAGTTCTTCAGCAAACCAAGCAACACAGCAGGATGCTTTGCATCAGGCTCAGCAACCTCAAACTCTGGTTATTCATCAAGGGGAGAATAATGATACATGGCAGACTATAAGTCATAAGAAGAATGGAAAGAAGAATAAGAAAGTTGCTACAGATTCTCGTGTGCAGGTTGATGTGGTGAGGATTGGTGCTGCCAATTTTGAACAATAGCTTCAGGAAGATCTGATCAGGTCCGAAGCTGCAATGCGCACTGCTGCAGCTATGGCGGAGAAGGCTGTTGCTGCGCATTCAGTTTTAGTTAGTAGGGAAAAGTCGCTGAGTACTGTTTCCTTAAATACTAAGCCTGGTGGGAATGTTGAATTGGCTAGAACTAGACTTCCTAATCCGGGTAGGATTCCTGTTTCGGAAGCTATTTATACTCCTGTTTGTGCAGCTGTGGAAGAGAGTTCTGAATACGTCTCTTCAAACAAGTTTAATATCTTGGATAGTACTCTTGTGGGTGAAACGGCAAGTGTTCATGAGCTTGGGCATATTGATGAAGTTGCACGTAAGGTTAAGCATATTGGCTTTGTCTTTCTATTTGATTCAAGATAGATGAAATTTGTTAGGATTTGGATTAGTTCTGCATGGTCTTTCATCCTTCCTAATTGTGAAATTTGACTTTCCTCATATTTTCTTGAATCAACGTACAGCAATTTTTACTGGACGTATTTCCTCGGAAAATATTAATTGTAATTACAATACATTTTTCAAACTTTTTTTTGTTAAAGATGAGTTTATCTAGTTTACAATTTAGTCTCAGAAATAAATTTCCGACTTATAACGAAGTGTGTAGACTTTTTTGAGTTAACATATATAAAATTTAACATTTTTATGAACTCTTTCCTTTTGTGTTGGCTTTGTCTTTCTATCTGATTCAAGATAGATGAAATTTGTCAGGATTTGGATTAGTTTTGCTTGGTCTTTCAACCTTCTTCTATTGTGAAATTTGACTTCCTTCATATTTTCTTGAATCAACGTACAAAAAAATGCAATTTTTACTAGACGTATTGCCTTAGAACATATTAATTGTGATTACAATACATTTTTCAAACTTTTTCTGTTAAAGATGAGTTTATCTAGTTTACAGATTACTCTCTGAAATAAATTTCCGACTTATAACAAAGTGTGTAAACTTTTTTGAGTTAACGTATATTAAATTCAATATTTTTATGAACTCTTTGTTTTTGTGTTGGATTTGTCTTTCTATTTGATTCAAGATCGATGAAATTTGTTAGGATTTGGATTAGTTCTGCATGGTCTTTCATCCTTCTTCTATTGTGAAATTTGGCTGCCTTCATATTTTCTTGAATCAACGTACATAGAAATGCAATTTTTACTAGTCGTATTGCCTTAGAACATATTAATTGTAATTACTATTTTCAATCTTTTTTTGTTAAAGATGAGTTTATCTAGTTTACAATTTAGTCTCAGAAATAAATTTCCGACTTATAACGAAGTGTGTCGACTTTTTTGAGTTAACGTATATTAAATTCAACATTTTTATGAACTCTTTCTTTTTGTGTTGGCTTTGTCTTTCTATTTGATTCAAGATAGATGAAATATATTAGGATTTGGGTTAGTTCTGCATGGTCTTTCATCCTTCTTCTATTGTGAAATTTGACTTCCTTCATATTTCTTGAATCAACGTACATAGAAATGCAATTTTTACTAGTCGTATTGCCTTAGAACATATTAATTGTAATTACTATACATTTTTCAAACTTTTTCTGTTAAAGTTGAGTTTATCTAGTTTACAATTTAGTCTCAGAAATAAATTTCCGACTTATAACGAAGTGTGTAGACTTTGTTGAGTTAACGTATATAAAATTTAACATTTTTATGAACTCTTTCTTTTTGTGTTGGCTTTGTGTTTCTATTTGATTCAAGATAGATGAAATTTGTTAGGATTTGGATTAGTTCTGCATGGTCTTTCATCCTTCATAATTGTGAAATTTGACTTTCTTCATTTTTTCTTGAATCAACGTACATAGAAATGCAATTTTTACTGGAAGTATTTCCTTAGAACATATTAATTGTAATTACAATACATTTTTCAAACCTTTTTTTTGTTAAAGATGAGTTTATCTAGTTTACAATTTAGTCTCAGAAATAAATTTCCGACTTATAACGAAGTGTGTAGACTTTTTTGAGTTAACGTATATAAAATTTAACATTTTTATGAACACTTTCTTTTTGTGTTGGCTTTGTCTTTATGTTTGATTCAAGATAGATGAAATTTGTTACTATTTGGATTAGTTCTGCATGGTCTTTCATCCTTCCTAATTGTGAAATTTGACTTTCTTCATTTTTTCTTGAATCAACGTACATAGAAATGCAAATTTTACTAGACGTATTGCCTTAGAACATATTAATTGTAATTACAATACATTTTTCAAACCTTTTTTTTGTTAAAGATGAGTTTATCTAGTTTACAATTTAGTCTCAGAAATAAATTTCCGACTTATAACGAAGTGTGTAGACTTTTTTGAGTTAGCGTATATAAAATTTAACATTTTTATGAACACTTTCTTTTTGTGTTGGCTTTGTCTTTCTATTTGATTCAAGATAGATGAAATATATTAGGATTTGGATTAGTTCTGCATGGTCTTTCATCCTTCTTCTATTGTGAAATTTGACTTCCTTCATATTTCTTGAATCAACGTACATAGAAACGCAATTTTTACTAGTCGTATTGCCTTAAAACATATTAATTGTAATTACTATACACTTTTCAAACTTTTTCTGTTAAAGATGAGTTTATCTAGTTTACAATTTAGTCTCAGAAATAAATTTCCGACTTATAACGATGTGTGTAGACTTTTTTGGGTTAACGTATATAAAATTTAACACTTTTATGAACTCTTTAGTTTTTTGTTGGCTTTGTCTTTATATTTGATTCAATATAGATGAGATTTGTTAGGATTTGGATTAGTTCTGCATGGTCTTTCATCCTTCTTCTATTGTGAAATTTGACTTCCTTCATAGTTTCTTGAATCAACGTACATAGAAATAATAATTTTACTGGACGTATTGCCTTAGAACATATCAATTGTAATTACAATACATTTTTCAAACTTTTTTTGTTAAAGATGAGTTTATCTAGTTTACAGATTAGTCTTAGAAATAAATTTCCGACTTATAACGAAGTGTGTAGACTTTTTTGAGTTAACGTATATAAAATTTAACATTTTTATGAACTCTTTATTTTTGTGTTGGCTTTGTTTTTCTATTTGATTCAAGATAGATGAAATTTTTTAGGATTTGGATTAGTTCTGCATGGTCTTTCATCCTTCCTAATTGTGAAATTTGACTTTCTTCATATTTTCTTGAATCAACGTACATAGAATTGCAATTTTTACTGGACGTATTGCCTTATAACATATTAATTGTAATTACAATATATTTTTCAATCTTTTTTTGTTAAAGATGAGTTTATCGAGTTTACAATTTAGTCTCAGAAATAAATTTCCGACTTATAACGAAGTGTGTCGACTTTTTTGAGTTAACGTATATTAAATTCAACATTTTTATGAACTCTTTCTTTTTGTGTTGGCTTTGTCTTTCTATTTGATTCAAGATAGATGAAATATATTAGGATTTGGATTAGTTCTGCATGGTCTTTCATCCTTCTTCTATTGTGAAATTTGACTTCCTTCATATTTCTTGAATCAACCTACATAGAAATGCAATTTTTACTCGTCGTATTGCCTTAGAACATATTAATTGTAATTACTATACATTTAATTGTAATTACTATACATTTTTCAAACTTTTTCTGTTAAAGTTGAGTTTATCTAGTTTACAATTTAGTCTCAGAAATAAATTTCCGACTTATAACGAAGTGTGTAGACTTTGTTGAGTTAACGTATATAAAATTTAACATTTTTATGAACTCTTTCTTTTTGTGTTGGCTTTGTGTTTCTATTTGATTCAAGATAGATGAAATTTGTTAGGATTTGGATTAGTTCTGCATGGTCTTTCATCCTTCATAATTGTGAAATTTGACTTTCTTCATTTTTTCTTGAATCAACGTACATAGAAATGCAATTTTTACTGGAAGTATTTCCTTAGAACATATTAATTGTAATTACAATACATTTTTCAAACCTTTTTTTTGTTAAAGATGAGTTTATCTAGTTTACAATTTAGTCTCAGAAATAAATTTCCGACTTATAACGAAGTGTGTAGACTTTTTTGAGTTAACGTATATAAAATTTAACATTTTTATGAACACTTTCTTTTTGTGTTGGCTTTGTCTTTATGTTTGATTCAAGATAGATGAAATTTGTTACTATTTGGATTAGTTCTGCATGGTCTTTCATCCTTCCTAATTGTGAAATTTTACTTTCTTCATATTTTCTTGAATCAACGTACATAGAAATGCAATTTTACTGGACGTATTGCCTTAGAACATATTAATTGTAATTACAATATATTTTTCAAACTTTTTTTGTTAAAGATGAGTTTATCTAGTTTACAATTTAGTCTCAGAAATAAATTTCCGACTTATAACGAAGTGTGTAGACATTTTTGAGTTAACTTATATTAAATTCAAGAAGAAGAAATTTAGTGTTGGAAATAAGGGACTAAAAAGTTTCTAGTTTTCTTCTTTTTGCATGTTTTTTCGTGTTTAGGAGCTTATTTTATGAGTTTTTAGAGTTTTTTTGCCCCTTTGGTTTATGGGGGTGGGGAGGCCTAGAGCCTCCAATTTTGTAATTCTTGTAATTACGTTTTTTTGCTTTAATAAACCATTTTGACCTAGCAAAAAAAAGTATATTAAATTCAACATTTTTATGAACTCTTTCTTTTTGTGTTGGCTTTGTCTTTCTATTTGATTCAAGATAGATGAAATATATTAAGATTTGGATTAGGTCGGCATGGTATTTCTTCCTTCTTCTATTGTGAAATTTGACTTCCTTCATATTTTCTTGAATCAAAGTACATAGAAATAAAAATTTTACTAGATGTATTGCATTAGAACATATTAATTGTAATTACAATATATTTGTCAAACTTTTTCATTTACAGATGAGTTTATCTAGTTTACAGATTAGTCTCAGAAATAAATTTCCGATGTATAACGAAGTGCATGGACATTTTTGAGTAAACGTATATTAAATTCAACAATTTTATGAACTCTTTCTTTTTGTGTTGGCTTTGTCTTTCTATTTGATTCAAGACAGATGAAATATATTAAGATTTGCATTAGTTCGGCATAGTCTTTCTTCCTTCTTCTATTGTGAAATTTGACTTCCTTCATATTTTCTTGAATCAACGTACATAGAAATAAAAAATTTACTGGATGTTTTGCATTAGAACATATTAATTGTAATTACAATATATTTGTCAAACTTTTTCTGTTACAGATGAGTTTATCTAGTTTACAGATTAGTCTCAGAAATAAATTTTCGATGTATAACGAAGTGCGTAGACTTTTTTGAGTTAGCGTATATAAAATTTAACATTTTTATGAACTCTTTCTTTTTGTGTTAGCTTTGTCTTTCTATTTGATTCAAGATAGATGAAATTTGTTAGGATTTGGATTAGTTCTGCATGGTCTTTCATCCTTCCTAATTGTGAAATTTGACTTTCTTCATTTTTTCTTGAATCAACGTACATAGAAATGCAATTTTTACTGGACGTATTGCCTTAGAACATATTAATTGTAATTACAATACATTTTTCAAACCTTTTTTTTGTTAAAGATGAGTTTATATAGTTTACAATTTAGTCTCAGAAATAAATTTCCGACTTATAACGAAGTGTGTAGACTTTTTTGAGTTAACGTATATAAAATTTAACATTTTTATGAACACTTTCTTTTTGTGTTGGCTTTGTCTTTCTATTTGATTCAAGATAGATGAAATATATTAGGATTTGGATTAGTTCTTCATGGTCTTTCATCCTTCTTCTATTGTGAAATTTGACTTCCTTCATATTTCTTGAATCAACGTACATAGAAACGCAATTTTTACTAGTCGTATTGCCTTAAAACATATTAATTGTAATTACTATACACTTTTCAAACTTTTTCTGTTAAAGATGAGTTTATCTAGTTTACAATTTAGTCTCAGAAATAAATTTCCGATTTATAACGATGTGTGTAGACTTTTTTGAGTTAACGTATATAAAATTTAACACTTTTATGAACTCTTTAGTTTTGTGTTGGCTTTGTCTTTATATTTGATTCAATATAGATGAGATTTGTTAGGATTTGGATTAGTTCTGCATGGTCTTTCATCCTTCTTCTATTGTGAAATTTGACTTCCTTCATAGTTTCTTGAATCAACGTACATAGAAATAATAATTTTACTGGACGTATTGCCTTAGAACATATCAATTGTAATTACAATACATTTGTCAAACTTTTTTTGTTAAAGATGAGTTTATCTAGTTTACAGATTAGTCTTAGAAATAAATTTCCGACTTATAACGAAGTGTGTAGACTTTTTTGAGTTAACGTATATAAAATTTAAAATTTTTATGAACTCTTTATTTTTGTGTTGGCTTTGTTTTTCTATTTGATTCAAGATAGATTAAATATTTTAGGATTTGGATTAGTTCTGCATGGTCTTTCATCCTTCCTAATTGTGAAATTTGACTTTCTTCATATTTTCTTGAATCAACGTACATAGAAATGCAATTTTTACTGGACGTATTGCCTTATAACATATTAATTGTAATTACAATATATTTTTCAATCTTTTTTTGTTAAAGATGAGTTTATCTAGTTTACAATTTAGTCTCAGAAATAAATTTCCGACTTATAACGAAGTGTGTCGACTTTTTTGAGTTAACGTATATTAAATTCAACATTTTTATGAACTCTTTCTTTTTGTGTTGGCTTTGTCTTTCTATTTGATTCAAGATAGATGAAATATATTAGGATTTGGGTTAGTTCTGCATGGTCTTTCATCCTTCTTCTATTGTGAAATTTGACTTCCTTCATATTTCTTGAATCAACGTACATAGAAATGCAATTTTTACTAGTCGTATTGCCTTAGAACATATTAATTGTAATTACTATACATTTTTCAAACTTTTTCTGTTAAAGTTGAGTTTATCTAGTTTACAATTTAGTCTCAGAAATAAATTTCCGACTTATAACGAAGTGTGTAGACTTTGTTGAGTTAACGTATATAAAATTTAACATTTTTATGAACTCTTTCTTTTTGTGTTGGCTTTGTGTTTCTATTTGATTCAAGATAGATGAAATTTGTTAGGATTTGGATTAGTTCTGCATGGTCTTTCATCCTTCATAATTGTGAAATTTGACTTTCTTCATTTTTTCTTGAATCAACGTACATAGAAATGCAATTTTTACTGGAAGTATTTCCTTAGAACATATTAATTGTAATTACAATACATTTTTCAAACCTTTTTTTTGTTAAAGATGAGTTTATCTAGTTTACAATTTAGTCTCAGAAATAAATTTCCGACTTATAACGAAGTGTGTAGACTTTTTTGAGTTAACGTATATAAAATTTAACATTTTTATGAACACTTTATTTTTGTGTTGGCTTTGTCTTTATGTTTGATTCAAGATAGATGAAATTTGTTACTATTTGGATTAGTTCTGCATGGTCTTTCATCCTTCCTAATTGTGAAATTTTACTTTCTTCATATTTTCTTGAATCAACGTACATAGAAATGCAATTTTTACTGGACGTATTGCCTTAGAACATATTAATTGTAATTACAATATATTTTTCAAACTTTTTTTGTTAAAGATGAGTTTATCTAGTTTACAATTTAGTCTCAGAAATAAATTTCCGATTTATAACGAAGTGTGTAGACATTTTTGAGTTAACTTATATTAAATTCAAGAAGAAGAAATTTAGTGTTGGAAATAAGGGACTAAAAAGTTTCTAGTTTTCTTCTTTTTGCATGTTTTTTCGTGTTTAGGAGCTTATTTTATGAGTTTTTAGAGTTTTTTGCCCCTTTGGTTTATGGGGGTGGGGAGGCCTAGAGCCTCCAATTTTGTAATTCTTGTAATTACGTTTTTTTGCTTTAATAAACCATTTTGACCTAGCAAAAAAAAAGTATATTAAATTCAACATTTTTATGAACTCTTTCTTTTTGTGTTGGCTTTGTCTTTTCATTTGATTCAAGATAGATGAAATATATTAAGATTTGGATTAGGTCGGCATGGTATTTCTTCCTTCTTCTATTGTGAAATTTGACTTCATTCATATTTTCTTGAATCAAAGTACATAGAAATAAAAATTTTACTAGATGTATTGCATTAGAACATATTAATTGTAATTACAATATATTTGTCAAACTTTTTCATTTACAGATGAGTTTATCTAGTTTACAGATTAGTCTCAGAAATAAATTTCCGATGTATAACGAAGTGCATAGACTTTTTTGAGTAAACGTATATTAAATTCAACAATTTTATGAACTCTTTCTTTTTGTGTTGGCTTTGTCTTTCTATTTGATTCAAGACAGATGAAATATATTAAGATTTGCATTAGTTCGGCATAGTCTTTCTTCCTTCTTCTATTGTGAAATTTGACTTCCTTCATATTTTCTTGAATCAACGTACATAGAAATAAAAAATTTACTGGATGTTTTGCATTAGAACATATTAATTGTAATTACAATATATTTGTCAAACTTTTTCTGTTACAGATGAGTTTATCTAGTTTACAGATTAGTCTCAGAAATAAATTTCCGATGTATAACGAAGTGCGTAGACTTTTTTGAGTTAACGTATATAAAATTTAACATTTTTATGAACTCTTTATTTTTGTGTTAGCTTTGTCTTTCTATTTGATTCAAGATAGATGAAATTTGTTAGGATTTGGATTAGTTCTGCATGGTCTTTCATCCTTCCTAATTGTGAAATTTGACTTTCTTCATTTTTTCTTGAATCAACGTACATAGAAATGCAATTTTTACTGGACGTATTGCCTTAGAACATATTAATTGTAATTACAATACATTTTTCAAACCTTTTTTTTGTTAAAGATGAGTTTATCTAGTTTACAATTTAGTCTCAGAAATAAATTTCCGACTTATAACGAAGTGTGTAGACTTTTTTGAGTTAACGTATATAAAATTTAACATTTTTATGAACACTTTCTTTTTGTGTTGGCTTTGTCTTTCTATTTGATTCAAGATAGATGAAATATATTAGGATTTGGATTAGTTCTGCATGGTCTTTCATCCTTCTTCTATTGTGAAATTTGACTTCCTTCATATTTCTTGAATCAACGTACATAGAAACGCAATTTTTACTAGTCGTATTGCCTTAAAACATATTAATTGTAATTACTATACACTTTTCAAACTTTTTCTGTTAAAGATGAGTTTATCTAGTTTACAATTTAGTCTCAGAAATAAATTTCCGACTTATAATGATGTGTGTAGACTTTTTTGAGTTAACGTATATAAAATTTAACACTTTTATGAACTCTTTAGTTTTGTGTTGGCTTTGTCTTTATATTTGATTTAATATAGATGAGATTTGTTAGGATTTGGATTAGTTCTGCATGGTCTTTCATCCTTCTTCTATTGTGAAATTTGACTTCCTTCATAGTTTCTTGAATCAACGTACATAGAAATAATAATTTTACTGGACGTATTGCCTTAGAACATATCAATTGTAATTACAATACATTTGTCAAACTTTTTTTTGTTAAAGATGAGTTTATCTAGTTTACAGATTATTCTTAGAAATAAATTTCCGACTTATAACGAAGTGTGTAGACTTTTTTGAGTTAACGTATATAAAATTTAACATTTTTATGAACTCTTTATTTTTGTGTTGGCTTTGTTTTTCTATTTGATTCAAGATAGATGAAATTTTTTAGGATTTGGATTAGTTCTGCATGGTCTTTCATCCTTCCTAATTGTGAAATTTGACTTTCTTCATATTTTCTTTAATCAACGTACATAGAAATGCAATTTTTACTGGACGTATTGCCTTATAACATATTAATTGTAATTACAATATATTTTTCAATCTTTTTTTGTTAAAGATGAGTTTATCTAGTTTACAATTTAGTCTCAGAAATAAATTTCCGACTTATAACGAAGTGTGTCGACTTTTTTGAGTTAACGTATATTAAATTCAACATTTTTATGAACTCTTTCTTTTTGTGTTGGCTTTGTCTTTCTATTTGATTCAAGATAGATGAAATATATTAGGATTTGGATTAGTTCTACATGGTCTTTCATCCTTCTTCTATTGTGAAATTTGACTTCCTTCATATTTCTTGAATCAACCTACATAGAAATGCAATTTTTACTCGTCGTATTGCCTTAGAACATATTAATTGTAATTACTATACATTTTTCAAACTTTTTCTGTTAAAGTTGAGTTTATCTAGTTTACAATTTAGTCTCAGAAATAAATTTCCGACTTATAACGAAGTGTGTAGACTTTGTTGAGTTAACGTATATAAAATTTAACATTTTTATGAACTCTTTCTTTTTGTGTTGGCTTTGTGTTTCTATTTGATTCAAGATAGATGAAATTTGTTAGGATTTGGATTAGTTCTGCATGGTCTTTCATCCTTCATAATTTTGAAATTTGACTTTCTTCATTTTTTCTTGAATCAACGTACATAGAAATGCAAATTTTACTGGAAGTATTTCCTTAGAACATATTAATTGTAATTACAATACATTTTTCAAACCTTTTTTTTGTTAAAGATGAGTTTATCTAGTTTACAATTTAGTCTCAGAAATAAATTTCCGACTTATAACGAAGTGTGTAGACTTTTTTGAGTTAACGTATATAAAATTTAACATTTTTATGAACACTTTCTTTTTGTGTTGGCTTTGTCTTTATGTTTGATTCAAGATAGATGAAATTTGTTACTATTTGGATTAGTTCTGCATGGTCTTTCATCCTTCCTAATTGTGAAATTTTACTTTCTTCATATTTTCTTGAATCAACGTACATAGAAATGCAATTTTTACTGGACGTATTGCCTTAGAACATATTAATTGTAATTACAATATATTTTTCAAACTTTTTTTGTTAAAGATGAGTTTATCTATTTTACAATTTAGTCTCAGAAATAAATTTCCGACTTATAACGAAGTGTGTAGACATTTTTGAGTTAACTTATATTAAATTCAAGAAGAAGAAATTTAGTGTTGGAAATAAGGGACTAAAAAGTTTCTAGTTTTCTTCTTTTTGCATGTTTTTTCGTGTTTAGGAGCTTATTTTATGAGTTTTTAGAGTTTTTTTGCCCCTTTGGTTTATGGGGGTGGGGAGGCCTAGAGCCTCCAATTTTCTAATTCTTGTAATTACGTTTTTTTGCTTTAATAAACCATTTTGACCTAGCAAAAAAAAAAGTATATTAAATTCAACATTTTTATGAACTCTTTCTTTTTGTGTTGGCTTTGTCTTTCTATTTGATTCAAGATAGATGAAATATATTATGATTTGGATTAGGTCGGCATGGTATTTCTTCCTTCTTCTATTGTGAAATTTGACTTCCTTCATATTTTCTTGAATCAAAGTACATAGAAATAAAAATTTTACTAGATGTATTGCATTAGAACATATTAATTGTAATTACAATATATTTGTCAAACTTTTTCATTTACAGATGAGTTTATCTAGTTTACAGATTAGTCTCAGAAATAAATTTCCGATGTATAACGAAGTGCATAGACTTTTTTGAGTAAACGTATATTAAATTCAACAATTTTATGAACTCTTTCTTTTTGTGTTGGCTTTGTTTTTCTATTTGATTCAAGACAGATGAAATATATTAAGATTTGCATTAGTTCGGCATAGTCTTTCTTCCTTCTTCTATTGTGAAATTTGACTTCCTTCATATTTTCTTGAATCAACGTACATAGAAATAAAAAATTTACTGGATGTTTTGCATTAGAACATATTAATTGTAATTACAATATATTTGTCAAACTTTTTCTGTTACAGATGAGTTTATCTAGTTTACAGATTAGTCTCAGAAATAAATTTCCGATGTATAACGAAGTGCGTAGACTTTTTTGAGTTAACGTATATAAAATTTAACATTTTTATGAACTCTTTCTTTTTGTGTTAGCTTTGTCTTTCTATTTGATTCAAGATAGATGAAATTTGTTAGGATTTGGATTAGTTCTGCATGGTCTTTCATCCTTCCTAATTGTGAAATTTGACTTTCGTCTTATTTTCTAGAATCAACGTACATAGAAATGCAATTTTTACTGGACGTATTGCCTCGGAAAATATTAATTGTAATTACAATACATTTTTCAACTTTTTTTTTTGTTAAAGATGAGTTTATCTAGTTTACAATTTAGTCTCAGAAATAAATTTCCGACTTATAACGAAGTGTGTAGACTTTTTTGAGTTAACATATATAAAATTTAACATTTTTATGAATTCTTTCCTTTTGGGTTGGCTTTGTCTTTCTATCTAATTCAAGATAGATGAAAATTTTCAGGATTTGGATTAGTTTTGCTTGGTCTTTCAACCTTCTTCTATTGTGAAATTTGACTTCCTTCATATTTTCTTGAATCAACGTACAGAAAAATGCAATTTTTACTAGACGTATTGCCTTAGAACATATTAATTGTGATTACAATACATTTTTCAAACTTTTTCTGTTAAAGATGAGTTTATCTAGTTTACAGATTACTCTCAGAAATAAATTTCCGACTTATAACAAAGTGTGTAAACTTTTTTGAGTTAACGTATATTAAATTCAATATTTTTATGAACTCTTTGTTTTTGTGTTGGATTTGTCTTTCTATTTGATTCAAGATCGATGAAATTTGCTAGGATTTGGATTAGTTCTGCATGGTCTTTCATCCTTCTTCTATTGTGAAATTTGGCTGCCTTCATATTTTCTTGAATCAACGTACATAGAAATGCAATTTCTACTAGTCGTATTGCCTTAGAACATATTAATTGTAATTACTATTTTCAAACTTTTTCTGTTAAAGATGAGTTTATCTAGTTTACGATTTAGTCTCAGAAATCAATTTCCGACTTATAACGAAGTGTGTCGACTTTTTTGAGTTAGCATATATTAAATTTAACATTTTTATGAACTCTTTCTTTTTGTGTTGGCTTTGTCTTTCTATTTGATTCAAGATAGATGAAATATATTAAGATTTGGATTAGTTCTGCATGGTCTTTCATCCTTCTTCTATTGTGAAATTTGACTTCCTTCATACTTCTTGAATCAACGTACATAGAAATGCAATTTTTACTAGTCGTATTGCCTTAGAACATATTAATTGTAATTACTATACATTTTTCAAACTTTTTCTGTTAAAGATGACTTTATCTAGTTTACAATTTAGTCTCAGAAGTAAATTTCCGACTTATAACGAAGTG
Source organism: Papaver somniferum (assembly GCF_003573695.1). Taxonomy (NCBI): domain Eukaryota; kingdom Viridiplantae; phylum Streptophyta; class Magnoliopsida; order Ranunculales; family Papaveraceae; genus Papaver; species Papaver somniferum. The sequence continues at coordinate 8,233,820 of NW_020644373.1, forward strand.
TGTAGACTTTGTTGAGTTAACGTATATAAAATTTAACATTTTTATGAACTCTTTATTTTTGTGTTGGCTTTGTGTTTCTATTTGATTCAAGATAGATGAAATTTGTTAGGATTTGGATTAGTTCTGCATGGTCTTTCATCCTTCCTAATTGTGAAATTTTACTTTCTTCATATTTTCTTGAATCAACGTACATAGAAATGCAATTTTTACTGGACGTATTTCCTTAGAACATATTAATTGTAATTACAATATATTTTTCAAACTTTTTTTGTTAAAGATGAGTTTATCTAGTTTACAATTTAGTCTCAGAAATAAATTTCCGACTTATAACGAAGTGTGTAGACATTTTTGAGTTAACGTATATTAAATTCAAGAAGAAGAAATTTAGAGTTGGAAATAAGGGACGAAAACGTTTCTACTTTTCTTCTTTTTGCATGTTTTTTCGTGTTTAGGAGCTTATTTTATGAGTTTTTAGAGTTTTTTTTGCCCCTTTGGTTTATGGGGGTGGGGAGGCCTAGAGCCTCCAATTTTGTAATTCTTGTAATTACGTTTTTTTGCTTTAATAAACCATTTTGACCTAGCAAAAAAAAAGTATATTAAATTCAACATTTTTATGAACTCTTTCTTTTTGTGTTGGCTTTGTCTTTCTATTTGATTCAAGATAGATGAAATATATTAAGATTTGGATTAGTTCGGCATGGTCTTTCTTCCTTCTTCTATTGTGAAATTTGACTTCCTTCATATTTTCTTGAATCAAAGTACATAGAAATAAAAATTTTACTAGATGTATTGCATTAGAACATATTAATTGTAATTATAATAAATTTGTCAAACTTTTTCTATTACAGATGAGTTTATCTAGTTTACAATTTAGTCTCAGAAATAAATTTCCGACTTATAACGAAGTGTGTAGACTTTTTTGAGTTAACGTATATAAAATTTAACATTTTTATGAACACTTTCTTTTTGTGTTGGCTTTGTCTTTATGTTTGATTCAAGATAGATGAAATTTGTTACTATTTGGATTAGTTCGGCATGGTCTTTCATCCTTCTTCTATTTTGAAATTTGACTTCCTTCATATTTTCTTGAATCAACGTACATAGAAATAAAAAATTTACTGGATGTTTTGCATTAGAACATATTAATTGTAATTACAATATATTTGTCAAACTTTTTCTGTTACAGATGAGTTTATCTAGTTTACAGATTAGTCTCAGAAATAAATTTCCGATGTATAACGAAGTGCGTAGACTTTTTTGAGTTAACGTATATAAAATTTAACATTTTTATGAACTCTTTCTTTTTGTGTTAGCTTTGTCTTTCTATTTGATTCAAGATAGTTGAAATTTGTTAGGATTGGGATTAGTTCTGCATGGTCTTTCATCCTTCCTAATTGTGAAATTTGACTTTCGTCATATTTTCTAGAATCAACGTACATAGAAATGCAATTTTTACTGGACGTATTGCCTCGGAAAATATTAATTGTAATTACAATACATTTTTCAACTTTTTTTTTGTTAAAGATGAGTTTATCTAGTTTACAATTTAGTCTCAGAAATAAATTTCCGACTTATAACGAAGTGTGTAGACTTTTTTGAGTTAACATATATAAAATTTAACATTTTTATGAACTCTTTCCTTTTGGGTTGGCTTTGTCTTTCTATCTAATTCAAGATAGATGAAATTTTTCAGGATTTGGATTAGTTTTGCTTGGTCTTTCAACCTTCTTCTAATGTGAAATTTGACTTCTTTCATATTTTCTTAAATCAACGTACAGAAAAATTAAATTTTTACTAGACGTATTGCCTTAGAACATATTAATTGTGATTACAATACATTTTTCAAACTTTTTCTGTTAAAGATGAGTTTATCTAGTTTACAGATTACTCTCAGAAATAAATTTCCGACTTATAACAAAGTGTGTAAATTTTTTGAGTTAACGTATATTAAATTCAATATTTTTATGAACTCTTTGTTTTTGTGTTGGATTTGTCTTTCTATTTGATTCAAGATCGATGAAATTTGCTAGGATTTGGATTAGTTCTGCATGGTCTTTCATCCTTCTTCTATTGTGAAATTTGGCTTCCTTCATATTTTCTTGAATCAACGTACATAGAAATGCAATTTTTACTAGTCGTATTGCCTTAGAACATATTAATTGTAATTACTATTTTCAAACTTTTTCTGTTAAAGATGAGTTTATCTAGTTTACGATTTAGTCTCAGAAATCAATTTCCGACTTATAACGAAGTGTGTCGACTTTTTTGAGTTAACATATATTAAATTCAACATTTTTATGAGCTCTTTCTTTTTGTGTTGGCTTTGTCTTTCTATTTGATTCAAGATAGATGAAATATATTAGGATTTGGATTAGTTCTGCATGGTCTTTCATCCTTCTTCTATTGTGAAATTTGACTTCCTTCATATTTCTTGAATCAACGTACATAGAAATGCAATTTTTACTAGTCGTATTGCCTTAGAACATATTAATTGTAATTACTATACATTTTTCAAACTTTTTCTGTTAAAGTTGAGTTTATCTAGTTTACAATTTAGTCTCAGAAATAAATTTCCGACTTATAACGAAGTGTGTAGACTTTTTTGAGTTAACGTATATTAAATTCAACATTTTTATGAACTCTTTATTTTTGTGTTGGATTTGTCTTTCTATTTGATTCAAGATCGATGAAATATATTAAGATTTGCATTAGTTCGGCATAGTCTTACTTCCTTCTTCTATTGTGAAATTTAACTTCCTTCATATTTTCTTGAATCAACGTACATAGAAATGCAATTTTTACTAGTCGTATTGCCTTAGAACATATTAATTGTAATTACTATACATTTTTCAAACTTTTTCTGTTAAAGATGAGTTTATCTAGTTTACAATTTAGTCTCAGAAGTAAATTTCCGACTTATAACGAAGTGTGTAGACTTTGTTGAGTTAACGTATATAAAATTTAACATTTTTATGAACTCTTTATTTCTGTGTTGGCTTTGTGTTTCTATTTGATTCAAGATAGATGAAATTTGTTAGGATTTGGATTAGTTCTGCATGGTCTTTCATCCTTCCTAATTGTGAAATTTGACTTTCTTCATTTTTCTTAAATCAACGTACATAGAAATGCAATTTTTACTGGACGTATTGCCTTAGAACATATTAATTGTAATTACAATATATTTTCAAACCTTTTTTTTGTTAAAGATGAGTTTATCTAGTTTACAATTTAGTCTCAGAAATAAATTTCCGACTTATAACGAAGTGTGTAGACTTTTTTGAGTTAACGTATATAAAATTTAACATTTTTATGAACACTTTCTTTTTGTGTTGCCTTTGTCTTTATGTTTGATTCAAGATAGATGAAATTTGTTACTATTTGGATTAGTTCTGCATGGTCTTTCATCCTTCCTAATTGTGAAATTTTACTTTCTTCATATTTTCTTGAATCAACGTACATAGAAATGCAATTTTTACTGGACGTATTTCCTTAGAACATATTAATTGTAATTACAATATATTTTTCAAACTTTTTTTTGTTAAAGATGAGTTTATCTAGTTTACAATTTAGTCTCAGAAATAAATTTCCGACTTATAACGAAGTGTGTAGACATTTTTGAGTTAACGTATATTAAATTCAAGAAGAAGAAATTTAGAGTTGGAAATAAGGGACGAAAACGTTTCTACTTTTCTTCTTTTTGCATGTTTTTTCGTGTTTAGGAGCTTATTTTATGAGTTTTTAGAGTTTTTTTGCCCCTTTGGTTTATGGGGGTGGGGAGGCCTAGAGCCTCCAATTTTGTAATTCTTGTAATTACGTTTTTTTGCTTTAATAAACCATTTTGACCTAGCAAAAAAAAGTATATTAAATTCAACATTTTTATGAACTCTTTCTTTTTGTGTTGGCTTTGTCTTTCTATTTGATTCAAGATAGATGAAATATATTAAGATTTGGATTAGTTCGGCATGGTCTTTCTTCCTTCTTCTATTGTGAAAGTTGACTTCCTTCATATTTTCTTGAATCAAAGTACATAGAAATAAAAATTTTACTAGATGTATTGCATTAGAACATATTTATTGTTATTATAATAAATTTGTCAAACTTTTTCTATTACAGATGAGTTTATCTAGTTTACAGATTAGTCTCAGAAATAAATTTCCGATGTATAACGAAGTGCGTAGACTTTTTTGAGTAAACGTATATTAAATTTAACATTTTTATGAACTCTTTCTTTTTGTGTTGGCTTTGTCTTTCTATTTGATTCAAGATAGATGAAATTTGTTAGGATTTGGATTAGTTCTGCATGGTCTTTCTTCCTTCTTCTATTGTGAAATTTGACTTCCTTCATGTTTTCTTGAATCAACGTACATAGAAATGCAATTTTTACTGGACATATTGCCTTAGAACATATTAATTGTAATTACAATACTATTTTCAAACTTTTTCTGTTAAAGATGAGTTTATCTTGTTTACAATTTAGTCTCAGAAATCAATTTCCGACTTATAACGAAGTGTGTAGACTTTTTTGAGTTAATGTGTATTAAATTCAACATTTTTATGAACTCTTTCTTTTTGTGTTGGCTTTGTCTTTCTATTTGATTCAAGATAGATGAAATATATTAGGATTTGGATTAGTTCTGCATGGTCTTTCATCCTTCTTCTATTGTGAAATTTGACTTCCTTCATATTTCTTGAATCAACGTACATAGAAACGCAATTTTTACTAGTCGTATTGCCTTAAAACATATTAATTGTAATTACTATACACTTTTCAAACTTTTTCTGTTAAAGATGAGTTTATCTAGTTTACAATTTAGTCTCAGAAATAAATTTCCGACTTATAACGAAGTGTGTAGACTTTTTTGAGTTAACGTATATAAAATTTAACACTTTTATGAACTCTTTCGTTTTGTGTTTGCTTTGTCTTTATATTTGATTCAATATAGATGAGATTTGTTAGGATTTGGATTAGTTCTGCATGGCCTTTCATCCTTCTTCTATTGTGAAATTTGACTTCCTTCATAGTTTCTTGAATCAACGTACATAGAAATAATAATTTTACTGGACGTATTGCTTTAGAACATATCAATTGTAATTACAATACATTTGTCAAACTTTTTTTGTTAAAGATGAGTTTATCTAGTTTACAGATTAGTCTTAGAAATAAATTTCCGACTTATAACGAAGTGTGTAGACTTTTTTGAGTTAACGTATATAAAATTTAAAATTTTTATGAACTCTTTATTTTTGTGTTGGCTTTGTTTTTCTATTTGATTCAAGATAGATTAAATATTTTAGGATTTGGATTAGTTCTGCATGGTCTTTCATCCTTCCTAATTGTGAAATTTGACTTTCTTCATATTTTCTTGAATCAACGTACATAGAAATGCAATTTTTACTGGACGTATTGCCTTATAACATATTAATTGTAATTACAATATATTTTTCAATCTTTTTTTGTTAAAGATGAGTTTATCTAGTTTACAATTTAGTCTCAGAAATAAATTTCCGACTTATAACGAAGTGTGTCGACTTTTTTGAGTTAACGTATATTAAATTCAACATTTTTATGAACTCTTTCTTTTTGTGTTGGCTTTGTCTTTCTATTTGATTCAAGATAGATGAAATATATTAGGATTTGGATTAGTTCTGCATGGTCTTTCATCCTTCTTCTATTGTGAAATTTGACTTCCTACATATTTCTTGAATCAACGTACATAGAAATGCAATTTTTACTAGTCGTATTGCCTTAGAACATATTAATTGTAATTACTATACATTTTTCAAACTTTTTCTGTTAAAGTTGAGTTTATCTAGTTTACAATTTAGTCTCAGAAATAAATTTCCGACTTATAACGAAGTGTGTAGACTTTTTTGAGTTAACGTATATTAAATTCAACATTTTTATGAACTCTTTATTTTTGTGTTGGATTTGTCTTTCTATTTGATTCAAGATCGATGAAATATATTAAGATTTGCATTAGTTCGGCATAGTCTTACTTCCTTCTTCTATTGTGAAATTTGACTTCCTTCATATTTTCTTGAATCAACGTACATAGAAATGCAATTTTTACTGGACGTATTGCCTTACGACATATTAATTGTAATTACAATACATTTTTCAAACTTTTTCTGTTAAAGATGAGTTTATCTAGTTTACAATTTAGTCTCAGAAATAAATTTCCGACTTATAACGAAGTGTGTAGATTTTTTGAGTTAACGTATATTAAATTCAACATTTTTATGAACTCTTTCTTTTTGTGTTAGCTTTGTCTTTCTATTTAATTCAAGATAGATGAAATATATTAAGATTTGGATTAGTTCGGCATGGTCTTTCATCCTTCTTCTATTGTGAAATTTGACTTCCTTCATATTTTCTTGAATCAACGTAAATAGAATTGCAATTTTTACTAGACGTATTGCCTTAGAACATATTGATTGTAATTACAAAGCATTTTTCAAACTTTTTCTGTTAAAGATGAGTCTATCTAGTTTACAATTTAGTCTCAGAAATCAATTTCCGACTTATTACGAAGTGTGTAGACTTTTTTGAGTTAACGTATAATAAATTCAACATTTTTATGAACTCTTTCTTTTTGTGTTGGATTTGTCTTTCTATTTGATTCAAGATCGATGAAATATATTAAGATTTGCATTAGTTCGGCATAGTCTTACTTCCTTCTTCTATTGTGAAATTTGACTTCCTTCATATTTTCTTGAATCAACGTACATAGAAATGCAATTTTTACTGGACGTATTGCCTTACGACATATTAATTGTAATTACAATACATTTTTCAAACTTTTTCTGTTAAAGATGAGTTTATCTAGTTTACAATTTAGTCTCAGAAATAAATTTCCGACTTATAACGAAGTGTGTAGACTTTTTTGAGTTAACGTATATTAAAGTCAACATTTTTATGAACTCTTTCTTTTTGTGTTGGCTTTGTCTTTCTATTTGATTCAAGATAGATAAAATATATTAGGATTTGGATTAGTTCTGCATGGTCTTTCATCCTTCTTCTATTGTGAAATTTGACTTCCTTCATATTTCTTGAATCAACGTACATAGAAATGCAATTTTTACTAGTCGTATTTCCTTAGAACATATTAATTGTAATTACTATACATTTTTCAAACTTTTTCTGTTAAAGTTGAGTTTATGTAGTTTACAATTTAGTGTCAGAAATAAATTTCCGACTTATAACGAAGTGTGTAGACTTTTTTGAGTTAACGTATATTAAATTCAACATTTTTATGAACTCTTTCTTTTTGTGTTGGGTTTGTCTTTCTATTTAATTCAAGATAGATGAAATATATTAAGATTTGGATTAGTTCGGCATGGTCTTTCATCCTTCTTCTATTGTGAAATTTGACTTCCTTCATATTTTCTTGAATCAAAGTACATAGAAATAAAATTTTTACTAGATGTATTGCATTAGAACATATTAATTGTAATTACAATATATTTGTCAAACTTTTTCATTTACAGATGAGTTTATCTAGTTTACAAATTAGTCTCAGAAATAAATTTCCGATGTATAACGAAGTGCGTAGACTTTTTTGAGTAAACGTATATAAAATTCAACATTTTTATGAACTCTTTATTTTTGTGTTGGCTTTGTCTTTCTATTTGATTCAAGATAAAGGAAATTTTTTAGGATTTGGATTAGTTCTGCATGGTCTTTCATCCTTCTTCTATTGTGAAATTTGACTTCCTTCATATTTTCTTGAATCAACGTACATAGAAATGCAATTTTTACTGGACGTATTGCCTTACGACATATTAATTGTAATTACAATACATTTTTCAAACTTTTTCTGTTAAAGATGAGTTTATCTAGTTTACAATTTAGTCTCAGAAATAAATTTCCGACTTATAACGAAGTGTGTAGACTTTTTTGAGTTAACGTATATTAAAGTCAACATTTTTATGAACTCTTTCTTTTTGTGTTGGCTTTGTCTTTCTATTTAATTCAAGATAGATGAAATATATTAAGATTTGGATTAGTTCGGCAGGGTCTTTCATCCTTCTTCTATTGTGAAATTTGACTCCCTTCATATTTTCTTGAATCAACGTAAATAGAATTGCAATTTTTACTAGACGTATTGCCTTAGAACATATTGATTGTAATTACAATGCATTTTTCAAACTTTTTCTGTTAAAGATGAGTCTATCTAGTTTACAATTTAGTCTCAGAAATCAATTTCCGACTTATAACGAAGTGTGTAGACTTTTTTGAGTTAACGTATATTAAATTCAACATTTTTATGAACTCTTTCTTTTTGTGTTGGATTTGTCTTTCTATTTGATTCAAGATCGATGAATTATATTAAGATTTGCATTAGTTCGGCATAGTCTTACTTCCTTCTTCTATTGTGAAATTTGACTTCCTTCATATTTTCTTGAATCAACGTACATAGAAATGCAATTTTTACTGGACGTATTGCCTTACGACATATTAATTGTAATTACAATACATTTTTCAAACTTTTTCTGTTAAAGATGAGTTTATCTAGTTTACAATTTAGTCTCAGAAATAAATTTCCGACTTATAACGAAGTGTGTAGACTTTTTTGAGTTAACGTATATTAAATTCAACATTTTTATGAACTCTTTCTTTTTGTGTTGGCTTTGTCTTTCTATTTAATTCAAGATAGATGAAATATATTAAGATTTGGATTAGTTCGGCATGGTCTTTCATCCTTCTTCTATTGTGAAATTTGACTTCCTTCATATTTTCTTGAATCAACGTACAGAAAAATGCAATTTTTATTAGATGTATTGCCTTAGAACATATTAATTGTAATTACTATTTTCAAACTTTTTCTGTTAAAGATGAGTTTATCTGGTTTACGATTTAGTCTCAAAAATCAATTTCCGACTTATAACGAAGTGTGTAGACTTTTTTGAGTTAACGTATATTAAATTCAACATTTTTATGAACTCTTTCTTTTTGTGTTGGCTTTGTCTTTCTATTTGATTCAAGATAGATGAAATATATTAGGATTTGGATTAGTTCTGCATGGTCTTTCATCCTTCTTCTATTGTGAAATTTGACTTCCTTCATATTTCTTGAATCAACGTACACAGAAATGCAATTTTTACTAGTCGTATTGCCTTAGAACATATTAATTGTAATTACTATACATTTTTCAAACTTTTTCTGTTAAAGATGAGTTTATCTAGTTTACAATTTAGTCTCAGAAATAAATTTCCGACTTATAACGAAGTGTGTAGACTTTGTTGAGTTAACGTATATAAAATTTAACATTTTTATGAACTCTTTTTTTTATGTTGGCTTTGTCTTTCTATTTGATTCAAGATAGATGAAATTTGTTAGGATTTGGATTAGTTCTGCATGGTCTTTCATCTTTCTTCTATTGTGAATTTGACCTCCTTCATATTTTCTTGAATCAACGTACATAGAAATGCAATTTTTACTGGACGTATTGCCTTAGAACATATTAATTGTAATTACAATACATTTTTCAAACCTTTTTTTTTGTTAAAGATGAGTTTATCTAGTTTACAATTTAGTCTCAGAAATAAATTTCCGACTTATAACGAAGTGTGTAGACTTTTTTGAGTTAACGTATATAAAATTTAACATTTTTATGAACACTTTCTTTTTGTGTTGGCTTTGTCTTTATGTTTGATTCAAGATAGATGAAATTTGTTACTATTTGGATTAGTTCTGCATGGTCTTTCATCCTTCCTAATTGTGAAATTTTACTTTCTTCATATTTTCTTGAATCAACGTACATAGAAATGCAAATTTTACTAGACGTATTGCCTTAGAACATATTAATTGTAATTACAATACATTTTTCAAACCTTTTTTTTGTTAAAGATGAGTTTATCTAGTTTACAATTTAGTCTCAGAAATAAATTTCCGACTTATAACGAAGTGTGTAGACTTTTTTGAGTTAGCGTATATAAAATTTAACATTTTTATGAACACTTTCTTTTTGTGTTGGCTTTGTCTTTCTATTTGATTCAAGATAGATGAAATATATTAGGATTTGGATTAGTTCTGCATGGTCTTTCATCCTTCTTCTATTGTGAAATTTGACTTCCTTCATATTTCTTGAATCAACGTACATAGAAACGCAATTTTTACTAGTCGTATTGCCTTAAAACATATTAATTGTAATTACTATACACTTTTCAAACTTTTTCTGTTAAAGATGAGTTTATCTAGTTTACAATTTAGTCTCAGAAATAAATTTCCGACTTATAACGAAGTGTGTAGACTTTTTTGAGTTAACGTATATAAAATTTAACACTTTTATGAACTCTTTCGTTTTGTGTTTGCTTTGTCTTTATATTTGATTCAATATAGATGAGATTTGTTAGGATTTGGATTAGTTCTGCATGGCCTTTCATCCTTCTTCTATTGTGAAATTTGACTTCCTTCATAGTTTCTTGAATCAACGTACATAGAAATAATAATTTTACTGGACGTATTGCTTTAGAACATATCAATTGTAATTACAATACATTTGTCAAACTTTTTTTGTTAAAGATGAGTTTATCTAGTTTACAGATTAGTCTTAGAAATAAATTTCCGACTTATAACGAAGTGTGTAGACTTTTTTGAGTTAACGTATATAAAATTTAAAATTTTTATGAACTCTTTATTTTTGTGTTGGCTTTGTTTTTCTATTTGATTCAAGATAGATTAAATATTTTAGGATTTGGATTAGTTCTGCATGGTCTTTCATCCTTCCTAATTGTGAAATTTGACTTTCTTCATATTTTCTTGAATCAACGTACATAGAAATGCAATTTTTACTGGACGTATTGCCTTATAACATATTAATTGTAATTACAATATATTTTTCAATCTTTTTTTGTTAAAGATGAGTTTATCTAGTTTACAATTTAGTCTCAGAAATAAATTTCCGACTTATAACGAAGTGTGTCGACTTTTTTGAGTTAACGTATATTAAATTCAACATTTTTATGAACTCTTTCTTTTTGTGTTGGCTTTGTCTTTCTATTTGATTCAAGATAGATGAAATATATTAGGATTTGGGTTAGTTCTGCATGGTCTTTCATCCTTCTTCTATTGTGAAATTTGACTTCCTTCATATTTCTTGAATCAACGTACATAGAAATGCAATTTTTACTAGTCGTATTGCCTTAGAACATATTAATTGTAATTACTATACATTTTTCAAACTTTTTCTGTTAAAGTTGAGTTTATCTAGTTTACAATTTAGTCTCAGAAATAAATTTCCGACTTATAACGAAGTGTGTAGACTTTGTTGAGTTAACGTATATAAAATTTAACATTTTTATGAACTCTTTCTTTTTGTGTTGGCTTTGTGTTTCTATTTGATTCAAGATAGATGAAATTTGTTAGGATTTGGATTAGTTCTGCATGGTCTTTCATCCTTCCTAATTGTGAAATTTGACTTTCTTCATTTTTTCTTGAATCAACGTATATAGAAATGCAATTTTTACTGGACGTATTGCCTTAGAACATATTAATTGTAATTACAATACATTTTTCAAACCTTTTTTTTGTTAAAGATGAGTTTATCTAGTTTACAATTTAGTCTCAGAAATAAATTTCCGACTTATAACGAAGTGTGTAGACTTTTTTGAGTTAACGTATATAAAATTTAACATTTTTATGAACACTTTCTTTTTGTGTTGGCTTTGTCTTTATGTTTGATTCAAGATAGATGAAATTTGTTACTATTTGGATTAGTTCTGCATGGTCTTTCATCCTTCCTAATTGTGAAATTTTACTTTCTTCATATTTTCTTGAATCAACGTACATAGAAATGCAATTTTTACTGGACGTATTTCCTTAGAACATATTAATTGTAATTACAATATATTTTTCAAACTTTTTTTGTTAAAGATGAGTTTATCTAGTTTACAATTTAGTCTCAGAAATAAATTTCCGACTTATAACGAAGTGTGTAGACATTTTTGAGTTAACGTATATGAAATTCAAGAAGAAAAATTTTAGAGTTGGAAACAAGGGACGAAAACGTTTCTAGTTTTCTTCTTTTTGCATGTTTTTTCGTATTTAGGAGCTTATTTTATGAGTTTTTAGAGTTTTTTTGCCCCTTTGGTTTATGGGGGTGGGGAGGCCTAGAGCCTCCAATTTTGTAATTCTTGTAATTACGTTTTTTTGCTTTAATAAACCATTTTGACCTAGCAAAAAAAAAGTATATTAAATTCAACATTTTTATGAACTCTTTCTTTTTGTGTTGGCTTTGTCTTTCTATTTGATTCAAGATAGATGAAATATATTAAGATTTGGATTAGTTCGGCATGGTCTTTCTTCCTTCTTCTATTGTGAAATTTGACTTCCTTCATATTTTCTTGAATCAACGTACATAGAAATAAAAATTTTACTAGATGTATTGCATTAGAACATATTAATTTTAATTACAATATATTTGTCAAACTTTTTCATTTACAGATGAGTTTATCTAGTTTACAGATTAGTCTCAGAATTAAATTTCCGATGTATAACGAATTGCGTAGACTTTTTTGAGTAAACGTATATTAAATTCAACATTTTTATGAACTCTTTCTTTTTGTGTTGGCTTTGTATTTCTATTTGATTCAAGATAGATGAAATATATTAAGATTTGCATTAGTTCGGCATAGTCTTTCTTCCTTCTTCTATTGTGAAATTTGACTTCCTTCATATTTTCTTGAATCAACGTACATAGAAATGCAATTTTTACTGGACGTATTGCCTTACGACATATTAATTGTAATTACAATACATTTTTCAAACTTTTTCTTTTAAAGATGAGTTTATCTAGTTTACAATTTAGTCTCAGAAATAAATTTCCGACTTATAACGAAGTGTGTAGACTTTTTTGAGTTAACGTATATTAAATTCAACATTTTTATGAACTCTTTCTTTTTGTGTTGGCTTTGTCTTTTTATTTAATTCAAGATAGATGAAATATATTAAGATTTGGATTAGTTCGGCATGGTCTTTCATCCTTCTTCTATTGTGAAATTTGACTTCCTTCATATTTTCTTGAATCAACGTACAGAAAAATGCAATTTTTACCTGATGTATTGCCTTAGAAATAAATTTCTGTTAAAGATGAGTTTATCTAGTTTACAGATTAGTCTCAGAAATAAATTTCCGACTTATAATAAAGTGTGTAGACTTTTTTGAGTTAACGTATATTAAATTCAACATTTTTATGAACTCTTTCTTTTTGTGTTGGCTTTGTCTTTCTATTTGATTCAAGATCGACGAAATTTGTTAGGATTTGGATTAGTTCTGCATGGTCTTCCATCCTTCTTCTATTGTGAAATTTGGCTTCCTTCATATTTTCTTGAATCAACGTACAGAAAAATGCAATTTTTACTAGATGTATTGCCTTAGAACATATTAATTGTGATTACAATACATTTTTCAAACTTTTTATGTTAAAGATGAGTTTATCTAGTTTACAATTTAGTCTCAGAAATCAATTTCCGACTTATAACGAAGTGTGTAGACTTTTTTGAGTTAACGTATATTAAATTTAACATTTTTATGAACTCTTTCTTTTTGTGTTGGCTTTGTCTTTCTATTTGATTCAAGATAGATGAAATATATTAGGATTTGGATTTGTTCTGCATGGTCTTTCATCCTTCTTCTATTGTGAAATTTGACTTCCTTTATATTTCTTGAATCAACGTACATAGAAAAGCAATTTTTACTAGTCGTATTGCCTTAGAACATATTAATTGTAATTACTATACATTTTTCAAACTTCCATTAAAGATGAGTTTATCTAGTTTACAATTTAGTCTCAGAAATAAATTTACGACGTATAACGAAGTGTGTAGACTTTTTTGAGTTAAGGTATATAAAACTTAACACTTTTATGAACTCTTTAGTTTTGTGTTGGCTTTGTCTTTCTATTTGATTCTAGATAGATGAAATTTGTTAGGATTTGGATTAGTTCTGCATGGTCTTTCATCATTCTTCTATTGTGAAATTTGACTTCCTTCATATTTTCTTGAATCTACGTACATAGAAATAATAATTTTACTGGACGTATTGCCTTAGAACACATTAATTGTAATTACAATACATTTGTCAAACTTTTTTTTGTTAAAGATGAGTTTATCTAGTTTACAGATTAATCTCAGAAATAAATTTCCGACTTATAACGAAGTGTGTAGACTTTGTTGAGTTAACCTATATAAAATTTAACATTTTTATGAACTCTTTCTTTTTGTGTTGGCTTTGTCTTTCTATTTGATTCAAGATAGATCAAATATATTAAGATTTGGATTAGTTCTGCATGGTCTTTCATCCTTCTTCTGTTGTGAAATTTGACTTCCTTCATATTTTCTTGAATCAACGTACATAGAAATAAAAATTTTACTGGATGTATTGCTTTAGAACATATTAATTATAATTACTGGATGTATCCTAATATATTTTACTGGATGTATTGCGAAACTTTTTTCTCGCATGTTTATTTTAGTCACGGGTTCGAGGCATGGTGCGACTGAGACGAGGAAGATGAGAAGAAAACAAACTGAGGTATTCTAAAATTCCTTTCCTCGTGTTGATTGCCTTTTAAAATGGAAAGCCAAAGCAAAAAATAACATGAGAGGAAAGAGAAACTCTGGCGAAAACTCTAGGGTATAGGTTTTTTTCACGTAGGTTTCATAGTTCAACACGGATTCAATATGGTTGAAGACAATCCTAGTTCATCACGGATTCAGCAACATCAATCCTTTGCGGACAAGGTAAAGGCAAAACAAACCCTAAATCCAACAGGAGTTGATATTACTAGTTTACCTAATCCTACTCTGATTGATGGAGAACCATCCCTTGTTATACCCGCGGATTTCTATGAAGAGGGTTGTAAACCCTTTCAACACAGCTTCATTGCAAGATTAAACTTCACGGGACTGAAGTTCTTTGAGGTAAAAACAGTTTTAATCTCTCAATGGCAGATTAATCCTAATTTTGTTAGGTTTATGACTATGGGAAAAGGTTTCTTTGTTATTATGCTACAAGATGAGGAAACTAAGGAGAGAATCAGACGTACAAAGTGGTTTGTTCAACAACATGAACTCAAGTTAATGGATTGGTACCCAGGTTTTGATCCTGATCGTCAAAAAACTTCCCATGCAAACGTATGGGTTCACTTTCCTGGTTTACATGCAGAACTATGGACTGAGAAGAACTTGTTATCTATGGGAAAAGTTTTAGGGACTCCTATTGTGGTTGATCAAAGAACCCTAAATCTGGAGTATGGAAACTTTGCATCAGTTTTGGTAGATGTGGATTTTGCAAAACACATTCCAAGTAGAATTAAGATAACAGCTGGGGGGAGGACGTTTTGGCAATACTTGGATATCCCAAAATCACCTAAATTCTGTATGAAGTGCTGCATAATTGGTAAAAATGATGCTGAATGTAGAAGGCAACCTTTTTTTTTTTTTTGCTAGGTCAAAAAAGGTTTATTAAACAAAAAATAACGTAATTACAAGAATTACAAAATTGGAGCACAATTCTCCCTACCCCCATAAACCAAAGGGGAGTAAATAACGAATAAGAAATAACAAAAGCAATAACCACAAAAAAAGAAAAATAAAAGAAGCTACCTATATCTATAGCCAACTCCTTTCAATTTACTTCTGCTGCTACCAACTCTTTCGATTTGCTCTTTGAAAAAATTCCATCATAATATCCGTATCAAAAGCATAATTACCCAAGACATCCTCATCTTCATCCTCATAAAACTCTCCGTCTTCATCCTCAGATGCAAAGTTACCAGGGACAAGCTTAATAGGAGACAACTTATTAGGAGATTTTTCCTCTGATAATTCTTCCTTAGACAAAATATTATTCTTATCGAAAACAGTATCAACCAACCCCGCTTGAACATGGCTCGGAGATTCCTCAATAGACTTGCTAGGGGAAGATTCCAAACTTGAATCAGATTGTAAAGAACGCTTTGCTATAATAATAGTAGCCTGTTTGGCAACTTTCCTAGCTTTTTTCCTTGCTAAAATGTCAGCATCAACCTCACCCCAACTTTTAGAGCCCATACTAACATCTGAGTCACTAGATTCCACTTGTTCCTCCTCCTCCTCCTCCTCCTCAATAATAACCTTATCAAGGCCTAACTCAGATGCTAGAACACCAAATTTGTTTTTAACCGCAACTTCAGTTTGCATCAACTCATCCAAAAAAGGAGTATAATCATTCTCAAAAGGAGTAAAAGAGAAAGTACCTTTGTTAGGGGGTTTCTTTCCTTTCACTTCAGTCCATTCTTCTTTAGAAAAACTCTGTGCAGCCATGTCTTCATGATTTTTTCGTAAAGCTCTATCTTTCTTAGCTGCAATACTATTTTTACAATGAATAAATCTCATCTGAGCCTCACGCAACTCAACAGAAGATTGAGCAATCTCCTTTTCTAACTGATTTGCTTCATCAATAACGTCATAAGGGGTGTTTTTTTAACACGGACTGAACACCAGACTCAAGAGCTTCAGCATGGCCTGCATGGATAGAAGCTGTACGTACATTATCTTCAGTTTCACGAGACCCAACAGTTTCAACAGGATTTGGTTTGCTCACGGATTGTATTCCAGATTCATCCACGGAGTTTGATTTGTTCACAACTCTTGTCTGGGTTTCCAACTCAGACACGGACTTCTCCCCCTCCGCATTAGCTAATTTTGGTTGCCAAACTTGGATTGTAGGTTTATGAACAATCTGTTTTTCCTTACTAGCAGTCTTCATGTTGTTCTTCCTCTTGCATTCACCATCAACATGCCCAATAATATTGCAAGATAAACAGAATTTAGGTGAATTTGGTATATCAACATATTGCCAAAATTTTTTACCTCCAGCAGTGATAGAGATGCGCTCAGGAATATGCTTTGCAAAGTCTATATCTACCAAAACAGCCGCGAAGTGACCATATTCCAGATTTAGGGTTCTTTGATCCACCACAATGGGTGTTCCAAGGATTTTCCCAATAGAGAGTAATGATCTCTCAGTCCATATCTCAATAGGGAGACCAAGAAAACGTACCCAAACAGTTTCTAAAGGCAATCAAATTCAAAAAAAAAGATTCTAAATATAGAAGGCAACCAAAGAATGATGAGAAAACGTCTAAGGATGATGCGAAAGGGGAGTGGCAGAATGTACGTAATAGGAGAAACCGTAAGGTAGGTGATGGAGATGATGCAACCGCGGCTACAAACGTTGTTGCTGTAGGTGTTGGCGCTGCTGTAGGTGGTGTGAACGTTGGTGCTGTGGTGGTTCGTGCTGGTGGTAATGTGGATGATGCTCTTGTTGTAGGGCATGGTGGAGCTGTGGTGAATGGGGTGGTTGAAGATGGTTTAGTGGAGAGTGTTGTTGGTTTGGAGCAAACTATTCAGCTAGAGAATGAATTAGCGTCTACTGAAGCCAATCTTCATGCAACGTCTGAAGCTTTTGAGAAGGCTAAGGAGACGTTAGCATTGAAAAAGAGTTTTCCTAGAGGGTTGTCAATGGTTGAAATTGCAACCTCATCTAAGTCAGCTAAGAGTGGTGAATTGGCAAGAACTAATCACTCTAGTGATAGGAATGAGGCTAGTTCTTCTTTTACGCCGGTTGAGGCTGGTAATAAGTCTTTGAAAGACATGGTGGTTGATAATATTGAGGATATCTCAAGCTATAGAGCTGTTGCTGAAACTTCTATTGTGGTTTCTCCTAATAAGTTCAATGTCTTGAATGATGAGTTGGGTGTTGATAATGATGATGTTGAACACTCTTCTGGAGGGGGTTCGGAGGCTGCTGAAAACTCTTCTGGAGGTAGTTCGGATGAAGAGTTGACGCCTGAGAAAGCTTCATCAGGTGTTAAGGGTGTTAAGTGGGCGGAAATTCCAGTGGATATGCCAAAGAAAAGTAGGAAACCAAGCCGGGTTTTGATTACAAGTTCTAGTTCTTCTCAGCAACGTTTTAATGATTCCAAATCAGATTCGGATTCTGAAGTGAATGCTTCGGGAAACCGAGTTAGGAAGGGTGTCTCACCTGTTTTAAAAAGTAGGATTCCTAGCAAGATTCCACAAGCTATTCATAAACATAAGAAGAGTGTTTCTTGATGAGAGTTCTCTATTGGAATATTAATGGGGTGGCGAAGGTGGAAGCGGGTAGTAAGTTACGTAAGTTGGTGCATGAGTTCAAGCCGGTGGTACTTTGTATTGCTGAGCCTAAGATTCGTTGCACTGACAATGTTATGATAAGGTTAAATTTGGCTGGTTATAGTAAAAAGGTAATTCATAATTCTACTTCTAGTTCTTTGGGTAATTTGTGGATTCTTTGGGATGATTGTATTGAGGAGCTGGTGGTGATTAATATGTCTAGGCAGGCCATTACAGTTAAAACTGAGGGGGTTTTTATTTCTTTTGTTCATGCTAGTTATATTCAAGTTTTTCGAAGGAGGCTTTGGAGTCAACTTGCTGCGGTTGATGTAACTACTCCTTGGTTGGTTATGGGTGATTTCAATTGTGTGCTTCGTCAAGATGAAAAGAAAGGGGTAGGACAACTCGTATCTCTTGTATTAATGAGTTTTCTGATTGGATGGAGGATAATAACTTGTTTGAAGCTGATTCGTTGGGGTCTAAGTTTACTTGGACCAATGGTCAGTCTGGTGTTGGTAGAATTATTAGTAAGTTGGATCGTGCTATTATTAATGAACCTTGGTTGTCTAAGTTTTCGAATTGGTGGTGTAAAGCTCTTCCTAGGGAAGTTTCTGACCGTTCGACTCTTATTGGTTTTCCTTTTTGTGATCCTCGGCCTAGACGTGCTCCTTTTCGTATTCAGAAGATGTGGTTTTCCCATCCGGATTTTTTGAAGATGGTGGAGATATCTTGGATGGCACCGGTGTAATAACTATGGTTTTATATTTCCTTTCAAATTGAAGCGGTTGAAGGAGGCTATCAAGTTGTGGAATCAATCTGTTTTTGGCAATGTCAATGCTAGATTAAAGCAAGCAACTCGTAGGTTTGAGGTAGCTAGTAGGAATTCAGATGATGGTCCTTTTGATGTTTCTAAACTTAATAATATGAAGGATGCTCTTGTGGAGGTTCAAGATATTCAAAGGCAGCAGAATATAATGTTAAAGCAAAAATCTAGAAATAAGTGGTTGTTGGAGGGTTCTAGTAACACTTCTTTGTTTCACGACTCTATTAAAATTCGTAGAAGTGCTAATACAATCTCGGAGCTGGTTGCTGAAGATGGGAGTACGATTACTGATCCGGTTCATCTTAGTTCTCATGTGGTTTCTTATTATCAGGCTAAATTCAATGGTGAGGATAGTCAGGTAAGTGAAACTCTTTTTGATTATGATCATGATTCTATTACTGAGGAAGAGTCGCATATGTTGGATGCTATTCCTACTTGTGATGAGATTAAACAGGCGGTTTTTGATTTGGGAGCTGATAGTGCGCCTGGTCCGGATGGTTTCTCGGGGTGTTTTTATAGACATTGTTGGGAGATTATTCATAGGGATCTGATTTTAGCGGTTACTTATTGCTGGTCTTCTAAAACCATTCCTAATGGGGTTAATTCTAGTATTATTCTTTTGCTTGCAAAGGTTAGGGGAGCTGCTAGTTTGAAGAACTTTAGGCCGATTGGTTTAAGTAATTTCTTCTTTAAGATTTTACTAAGATCTTGGCTACGAGGCTTGGTAGTGTGTTGGGTAAGTTGGTGTCTGAAGAGAAGGTGGCTTTCATGAAGGGAAGGAATATCCATGAGAATATTAGTTTAGCTTCGGAGATGGTGAATGAATTGCACATCAAAAGGAAGGACGGTAATTTGGGTTTGAAGCTTGATATCTCTCAGGCTTTTGATACGGTGAGCTGGTCTTTTGTTCTTGAAGTTTTTCGAAGGTATGGGTTTTCTGAAGATTGGTGCTCTTGGATTTGGAAAATTCTGGATTCGGCGCGTATTTCTATTCTTCTTAATGGTAGTCCGGAGGGTTACTTCAAGATTATTAGGGGTTTACGGCAGGGGGATCCTCTTTCTCCTCTTATTTTTGTTTTGATTGAGGATGTGCTTAGCCGCAACATCATTAAACTCTTTCAGACTAAGGATATGTCTTATATGGTAAAGCGTAATGGTATTGCTCCAACTCATTTATTTTTTGATGATGATATTATGATTTTTTGCAAGGGAAATATGAAGAGTGTGAAGAACTTGGTGAAACTTTTGGAGAATTACCAGCAAGCCTCTGGTCAGAGGGTTTGTAGGGAGAAGAGCAAGATTTACTTTGGTGGTGGGACTTTGAGTAGGCGCCATACCATTGCAATTTTCTTGGGTATGGCAATTTCTAACTTTCCTGATAGGTATTTGGGAGTTAAGGTGATGCCGGGAGTGGTAAAGTATAGTCACATCAGCAACGTTGTTGATAAGTTGAGGGAGCAACTTTCGGTTCTGAAAGGTAAGTTATTATCTTTTCAAGATAGGGTTGTGCTTGTTAAGAATGTTCTTTCGAGTTATTCCATTCATAACATGGCTGTGTACAAATGGCCGGTAAATTTCACTCTTCAATGTGAGCGTGTGATTCGTAATTTTCTGTGGTCGGGTGATTCTAATCTTACTAGAGCTTTTGTAGTTGGTTTTGATAAGATTTGTAGTCCTTTAAAGGAAGGTGGTCTTGGGATCACTAGCCTAAGGACTATGAATAAAGCTTTACTGATGAAATTGTGGTGGTCTATAAAATCTTTTCGTAAGAGGTGGGCTCGGTTTTTGGAAGCCAAATTCACTTGTAGGGATGGTCGTATTAAGATGGAGGGGGTGAAATCTTCTATTCTTCCTGGTCTTCGTTGGGTGCATAAGGAGATGGTGAATAACACGAAATGTTTTATTGGTGACGGTAGGGATACTTCTTTATTCTTTGATATTTGGTATGGAAATACAACCTTAGCTAGTGTTTTAAATCGCACAGATTTAGACAGATCAGCTCGTGTTTGTGATATTATTGTGCAAGGTGATTGGCAGATTCAAGGAGTTCATTCGCAGCTCCTTTTAAGTGCTGGTGTGGTTCAACATGATTTACCAAAAATTCATATGGGAGTGGATAGGCGTATTTGGATGCCTGATTTACAAGGTAAATTTTCTGTCAAGGCAGCTAGGGAGTTGATTAGGAAGAAATACCCTATTTTGAGGGAGGCCGGGTTGTTATGGAAGAGGGTAGTGCATCCTTCTTTGGCGGCACAGAACTGGAAGTTTATTCGTGGTGCGTGTGCAACTCTTGATAAGGTACGTAGCAGAGTTAAAATTCAGCTTGCATCTAAATGTAGTGTGTGTCAGATTGAGGAGGAATCTCTCCAACATATTCTTTGGAGCTGTAATTTTGCGCGTCAAGCTTGGGAGTGGATTGAAGGTATTTTCAAAATTAAACCTCATTATGATATTATTACTTCTTACCAAGAGGCAAAAATCATAGTGGTATTGTTAAGGATTTGTGGTTGGTAGTGAATTTGGTTGTGCGGTCAGAATTATGGTTCACTAGAAACAAAAAAGTGTATGAAAAGAAGAACCCTTGTTGGTCTTTATTTCAAAAACGTGTTTTTAGTTTGATACAAGATTATTCAGTTCGTATGAAGAGTTATATGCATAATTCTTTGGATGACTTGAGAATTCTGGAGTTTTTTAGAGTTCGGCATAGAAAGGTGAAGTTTATTGATCCTAAGGAGTGTTGTTGGATTCCTCCTAAGGATAATGAATTGCTTTTGTGCACGGATGGCGCCTCAAGAGGTAATCCAGGGGTCGCGGGAGCTGGTGTTGTTGCAAGGAATGCAAAATGTGAAGTGGTTGGTGCAATGTGTATTGGCTTGGGAGTTACTTCTAATTATTTGTCTGAATTGTATGGTATTATTGTGGGTTTGGAGTGGGCAGTTCAGTGGGGGTATGCTTGCATTGTTATTAGATCAGATTCTACAAGTGTGTTGAAGGCTTTGGTAGAAGATAACGTTCCATGGTTTGCTAGGCAAAGATGGATGGAAGTTAAAGGTTTATATGGTTCAATTTGTTTTTGAACATTCTTTTAGAGAGGCAAATTTTGCAGCTGATGCCATGGCAAAACGTGGTTGTTTACTAGAGGATGGGGTTGGTTTTCATTTTGAAGGTCGACCAGTTTTCTTAAGTTCAATTGAGTTTCCAAATGTAATTTATTATCGTTTTAAATAGGTTTTAGGAGTTTTTTAGGGGTCACTTTGTCCCCTTTTCTCCTTCACCTATCTTGTAAATATCTTTTTTATCAATATATTTTCTTGACTTAGCAAAAAAAAAGATATAATTACAATACATTTGTCAAATTTTTCTGTTACATATGAGTTTATCTAGTTTACAGATTAGTCTCAGAAATAAATTTCCGATGTATAACGAAGCGCGTAGACTTTTTTGAGTTAACGTATATAAAATTTAACATTTTTATGAACTCTTTCTTTTTGTTTTGGCTTTGCCTTTCTATTTGATTCAAGATAGATGAAATTTGTTAGGATTTGGATTAGTTCTGCATGGTCTTTCATCCTTCCTATTGGCGAAATTTTTCTTTCATCATATTTTCTTGAATCAAAGTACATAGAAATGCACTTTTTACTGGACGTATTGCCTCGGAACATATTAATTATAATTACAATACATTTTTAAAACTTTTTTTTTGTTAAAGATGAGTTTATCTAGTTTACCATTTAATCTCAGAAATAAATTTCCGATTTATAACAAAGTGTGTAGACTTTTTTTGAGTTAACGTATATTAAATTCAACATTTTTATGAACTCTTTCTTTTTGTGTTGGCTTTGTATTTCTATTTGATTCAAGATAGATGAAATTTGTTAGGATTTGGATTAGTTCTGCATGGTCTTTCACCCTTCTTCTATTGTGAAATTTGACTTCCTTCATATTTTCTTGAATCAACGTACATAGAAATAATAATTTTACTGGACGTATTGCCTTAGAACATATTAATTGTAATTACAATACATTTGTCAAACTTTTTATGTTAAAGATGAGTTTATCTAGTTTACATATTAGTCTCAGAAATAAATTTCCGACTAATAACGAAGTGTGTAGACTTTGTTGAGTTAACGTATATAAAATTTAACATTTTTATGAACCCTTTCTTTTTGTGTTGGCTTTGCCTTTCTATTTGATTCAAGATAGATGAAATTTGTTAGGATTTGGATTAGTTCAGCATGGTCTTTCATCCTTCCTATTTGTGAAATTTGACTTTCGTCATATTTTCTTGAATCAACGTACATAGAAATGCAATTTTTACTGGACGTATTGCCTCGGAACATATTAATTATAATTACAATACATTTTGAAACTTTTTTTGTTAAAGATGAGTTTATCTAGTTTAAAATTGAGTCTCAGAAATAAATTTCCGACTTATAACAAAGTGTGTAGACTTTTTTGAGTTAACGTATATAAAATTTAACATTTTTATAAACTCTTTCTTTTTTTGTTGGCTTTGTCTTTCTATTTGATTCAAGATAGATGAAATTTGTTAGGATTTGGATTAGTTCTGCATGGTCTTTAATCCTTCCTAATTGTGAAATTCGACTTTCTTCATATTTTCTTGAATCAACGTACATAGAAATGCAATTTTTACTGGACGTATTGCCTTAGAACATATTAATTGTAATTACAATACATTTTTCAAACTTTTTTTTTTTAAAGATGAGTTTATCTAGTTTACAATTTAGTCTCAGAAATAAATTTCCGACTTATAACGAAGTGTGTAGACTTTTTTGAGTTAACGTATATTAAATTCAACATTTTTATGAACTCTTTCTTTTTGTGTTGGCTTTGCCTTTCTATTTGATTCAAGATCGATGAAATTTGTTAGGATTTGGATTAGTTCTGCATGGTCTTTCATCCTTCTTCTATTGTGAAATTTGGCTTCCTTCATATTTTCTTGAATCAACGTACATAGAGATGCAATTTTTACTAGTCGTATTGCCTTAGAACATATTAATTGTAATTACTATTTTCAAACTTTTTCTTTTAAAGATGAGTTTATCTAGTTTACAATTTAGTCTCAGAAATCAATTTCCGACTTATAACGAAGTGTGTAGATTTTTTGAGTTAACGTATATTAAATTCAACATTTTTATGAACTCTTTGTTTTTGTGTTGGCTTTGCCTTTCTATTTGATTCAAGATAGATGAAATTTGTTAGGATTTGGATTAGTTCAGCATGGTCTTTCATCTTTCCTATTTGTGAAATTTGACTTTCGTCATATTTTCTTGAATCAACGTACATAGAAATGCAATTTTTACTGGACGTATTGCCTCAGAACATATTAATTATAATTACAATACATTTTTCAAACTTTTTCTGTTAAAGATGAGTTTATCTAGTTTACAATTTAGTCTCAGAAATAAATTTCCGACTTATAACGAAGTGTGTAGACTTTTTTGAGTTAACGTATATAAAATTTAACATTTTTATGAACTCTTTCTTTTTTTGTTGGCTTTGTCTTTCTATTTGATTCAAGATAGATGAAATTTGTTAGGATTTGGATTAGTTCTGCATGGTCTTTAATCCTTCCTAATTGTGAAATTCGACTTTCTTCATATTTTCTTGAATCAACGTACATAGAAATGCAATTTTTACTACACGTATTGCCTTAGAACATATTAATTGTAATTACAATACATTTTTCAAACTTTTTTTGTTAAAGATGAGTTTATCTAGTTTACAATTTAGTCTCAGAAATAAATTTCCGACTTATAACGAAGTGTGTAGACTTTTTTCAGTTAAGGTATATTAAATTCAACATTTTTATGAACTCTTTATTTTTGTGTTGGCTTTGTCTTTCTATTTGATTCAAGATCGATGAAATTTGTTAGGATTTGGATTAGTTCTGCATGGTCTTTCATCCTTCTTCTGTTGTGAAATTTGGCTTCCTTCATATTTTCTTGAATCAACGTACATAGAAATGCAATTTTTACTAAGTCATATTGCCTTAGAACATATTAATTGTAATTACTATTTTCAAACTATTTCTGTTAAAGATGAGTTTATCTAGTTTACAATTTAGTCTCAGAAATCAATTTCCGACTTATAACGAAGTGTGTAGACTTTTTTGAGTTAACGTATATTAAATTCAACATTTTTATGAACTCTTTGTTTTTGTGTTGGCTTTGCCTTTCTATTTGATTCAAGATAGATGAAACTTGTTAGGATTTGGATTAGTTCAGCATGGTCTTTCATCCTTCCTATTTGTGAAATTTGACTTTCGTCATATTTTCTTGAATCAACGTACATAGAAATGCAATTTTTACTGGACGTATTGCCTCGGAACATATTAATTATAATTACAATACATTTTTGAAACTTTTTTTGTTAAAGATGAGTTTATCTAGTTTACAATTGAGTCTCAGAAATAAATTTCCGACTTATAAGAAAGTGTGTAGACTTTTTTGTGTTAACGTATAAAAAATTTAACATTTTTATAAACTCTTTCTTTTTTTGTTGGCTTTGTCTTTCTATTTGATTCAAGATAGATGAAATTTGTTAGGATTTGGATTAGTTCTGCATGGTCTTTAATCCTTCCTAATTGTGAAATTCGACTTTCTTCATATTTTCTTGAATCAACGTACATAGAAATGCAATTTTTACTGGACGTATTGCCTTAGAACATATTAATTGTAAT
Organism: Papaver somniferum; assembly: GCF_003573695.1. Lineage (NCBI taxonomy): Eukaryota > Viridiplantae > Streptophyta > Magnoliopsida > Ranunculales > Papaveraceae > Papaver > Papaver somniferum. The sequence goes on from NW_020644373.1 coordinate 8,259,484, forward strand.
TACAATACATTTTTCAAACTTTTTTTTTTTAAAGATGAGTTTATCTAGTTTACAATTTAGTCTCAGAAATCAATTTCCGACTTATAACGAAATGTATAGACTTTTTTGAGTTAACGTATATAAAATTCAACATTCTTATGAACTCTTTCTTTTTATGTTGGCTTTGTCTTTCTAATTGATTCAAGATAGATGAAATTTGTTAGCATTTGGATTAGTTCTGCATGGTCTTTCGTCCTTCTTCTATTGTGAAATTTGACTTCCTTCATATTTTCTTGAATCAACGTACATAGAAATGCAATTTTTACTACACGTATTGCCTTAGAACATATTAATTGTAATTACAATACATTTTTCAAACTTTTTCTGTTAAAGATGACTTTATCTAGTTCACAATTTAGTCTCAGAAATCAATTTCCGACTTATAACGAGATGTGTAGACTTTTTTGAGTTAACGTATATAAAATTCAACATTTTTATGAACTCTTTCTTTTTATGTTGGCTTTGTCTTTCTATCTGATTCAAGATAGATGAAATTTGTTAGGATTTGGATTAGTTCTGCATGATCATTTATCTTTTTTCTATTGTGAAATTTGACTTCCTTGATATTTTCTTGAATCAACGTACATAGAAATGAAATTTTTATTAGAGGTATTACCTTAGAACATATTAATTGTAATTACAATATATTTTTCAAACTTTTTCTATTAAAGATGAATTTATCTAGTTTACAATTTAGTCTCAGAAATAAATTTCCGACTTATAACGAAGTGTGTAGACTTTTTTGAGTTAACGTATATAAAATTTAACATTTTTATGAACTCTTTCTTTTTGTTTTGGCTTTGTGTTTCTATTTGAATCAAGATAGATGAAATTTGTTAGGATTTGGAATAGTTCTGCATGGTCTTTCATCCTTCCTAATTGTGAAATTCGACTTTCTTAATATTTTCTTGAATCAACGTACATAGAAATGCAATTTTTACTGGACGTATTTCCTTAGAACATATTAATTGTAATTACTATTTTCAAACTTTTTCTGTTAAAGATGAGTTTATCTAGTTTACAATTTAGTCTCAGAAATAAATTTCCGACTTATAACGAAGTGTGTAGACTTTTTTGAGTTAACGTATATAAAATTTAACACTTTTATGAACTCTTTAGTTTTGTGTTGTCTTTGTCTTTCTATTTGATTCAAGATAGATGAAATTTGTTAGGATTTGGATTAGTTCTGCATGGTCTTTCATCCTTCTTCTATTGTGAAATTTGACTTCCTTCATATTTTCTTGAATCAACGTACATAGAAATGCAATTTTTACTACACGTATTGCCTTAGAACATATTAATTGTAATTACAATACATTTTTCAAACTTTTTCTGTTAAAGATGACTTTATCTAGTTCACAATTTAGTCTCAGAAATAAATTTCCGACTTATAACGAAGTGTGTAGACTTTTTTGAGTTAACGTATATTAAATTCAACATTTTTATGAACTCTTTCTTTTTGTGTTGGCTTTGTGTTTCTATTTGATTCAAGATAGATGAAATTTGTTAGGATTTGGATTAGTTCTGCATGGTCTTTCATCCTTCCTAATTGTGAAATTCGACTTTCTTAATATTTTCTTGAATCAACGTACATAGAAATGCAATTTTTACTGGACGTATTGCCTTAGAACATATTAATTGTAATTACTATTTTCAAATTTTTTCTGTTAAAGATGAGTTTATCTAGTTTAAAATTTAGTCTCAGAAATAAATTTCCGACTTATAACGAAGTGTGTAGACTTTTTTGAGTTAACATATATAAAATTTAACACTTTTATGAACTCTTATAAAAGAATTATGAGAGGAGAAAACATGAGAGGAGAGAGAAACTCTGGCGAAAACACAAGGGTTTAGAATTTTTTTCACGTAGGTTTCATTGTTCAACACGGATTCAATATGGTAGAAAATAATCCTAGTTCATCACGGATTCAGCAACACCAATCCTTTGCGGACAAGGTAAGGGGAAAACAAACCCTAAAACCAACAGGAATTGATATTACTAGTTTACCTAATCCTACTCTGATTGATGGAGAACCATCCCTTGTTATACCCGCGGATTACTATGAAGAGGGTTGTAAACCCTTTCAACACAGTTTCATTGCACGACTAAACTTCACGGGGCTGAAGTTCTTTGAGGTAAAAACTCTTTTAATATCTCAATGGCAGATTAATCCTAATTCTGTTAGGTTTATGACTATGGGAAAAGGTTTCTTTGTTATTATGCTACAAGATGAGGAAACTAAGGAGAGAATTAGACGTACAAAGTGGTTTGTTCAACAGCATGAACTCAAGTTAATGGATTGGTACCCAGGTTTTGATCCTGATCGTCAAAAAATTTCCCATGAAAACGTATGGGTTCACTTTCCTGGTTTACATGCAGAACTATGGACTGATTTTTTTTTTGATAAGTCAAAAATTGTATTAATAGATAACAAAATTTACAAAAAGTAGATTACAAGAAAAGAGGTCACAGCAACCCCAAAAACTTGTAACACTACTTGAAACGATAATAGGAAACATTGGGATTTTCAACAGAAATTAAAAAATCAGGTTTTCCTTCATACTGAACTCCTTCTTCTTTATCTAGATAACAACCATTCTTAGCCATCTTATCTGCTGAAAAGTTCACCTCTCTGAAAGTATGAATAATCCTTATAGAAATATAATGATTGCATAACCTCTCCCATCTTGTTCTTGCAAACCAAGGAATAGAAGAGCTTTGTAAAGCTTGCACTACTCCATAGGAATCAGATTGTACACAAATACGATCATAATTCCATTGCATTGCCCATTCCATACCAATTATAATTGCATATAGTTCCGCCAAATAGTTTGTAGTAACTCCAAGACCAATACTCAAAGCACCAAGAACTGCACAGCTAGAGTCTCTTGCCACCACTCCTGCTCCCGCAATGCCTGGATAACAAATTAGAATCTCATTAAGATCCGGAGGCTTCCATAACACTTCAATAGGCTGCTGGTGACTAACACTTCTATGAACCACACGGAAGTAATCCAACAGCATCATATCTTCCACACTGTTGCGCATAAACCCTTTTAGACGGACTGAATATTCTTGAATTAGCTTCAGCACTCTTTTAGAAAATAGACTCCAGCTCGGTTTCTGTTTCTCAAAGATGCATTTGTTACGCATAGCCCAAAGTTCTGACCTGATTACTAAGTTCGCCACCAGCCACAAGTCACGGACAATTGCACTTCTTCCCTTCGCTGCCTTGAAAGAAGCCACAATGTCGAAATTTGCTGACATACCAAAGATACCAGAAATCCAAGACCACGCACGAGCTGCAAAAGAACAATGAAAAAGAATATGTTCTAGAGATTCTTCCTCAGTTTCACACAGAACACACTTGTTAGCCAAATTAATGTTGAACCTAGATTGAATGATATCCAAAGTGGCACAAGCACCACGAATAAATTTCCAGTTTTGAGCCGCAAGTTTAGGGTGAATTTCCTTCCTCCACAGCATAGACGCTGCATTGAATCTACCATGTTTCTGACGAATAATTTCCTTGGCAGAACTTACCGAAAAATCACCTGAAAAGTTTGGCATCCAAACTCTCTTATCTTCACCCCCATTTGGCAAAGGAAGATTATGCATATCCACACCAGCCGCGAGTAAACAGTTCAAGTGATTTTCAGAGAAAACCCATTGGTTATCCCTATAACAATCACTCACCAAAACCAATCTGTCAAGAGTAAAATCATCTAGTATCTCTGAAAAACATTTTTCTCCATACCAAACATCATAATAGAGAGAAGTAGACCTGCCATCACCAAGAAGAACTTTAGTGTTAGCCTCCACATATTTATAAACCCTTCTAATGCCTGGAAGAATGGTAGACTTCACCCCATAAGTCTTAATGTAGCCTCTTCGACTAAAAAATTTAGCCTTAAGATAAGTAGACCTGCCATCACCAAGAAGTACTGATTTTCCACCATAACTTCATCAACATTGCAAAATTCATAGTAGCCATACGAGATAAACCCAAACCCCCCTCCTCAAAAGGACAACAGATTTTATCATACGCCACCACAACAGCACGACTGACAGTAGAGTCACCAGACCAAATAAAATTCCTAATTGCACGCTCACATTGCACAATGAACTTGCTAGGCCACTTATAAATAGCCATATTATGAATAGAATAACTCGAAATAACAGATTTAACAAGCACAATGCGGTCATGAAAAGATAAAATAAAACCCTTCCAACCAGCAAGCTGGGTTTTAATCTTCTCAACCACATTTGCAATATGATGATACCTAACAGTACCAGGCATTATTTGAACACCCAAATAACGATCAGGGAAAGAAGCAACACTCATACCCAAATAATCAACAAGATAATTTCGTCTACTCAACGAACCACCACCATAATAAATTTTACTCTTTTGGCGACAAACAGATTGACCCGAAGCACGCTGATACTTACCCAACAGATCCACCAGATTATTAATGCTCCGCAAATTTCCTTTACAGAAAATCATAATATCATCAGCAAAAAAGAGATGAGTAGGAGAAATACCACCTCTAGTTACCATGTAAGACATCTTCTTCTCTGCAAAAAGCTTAGTGATATTTCTGCTAAGTACATCTTCCATCAAAACAAAGATCAAGGGAGAAAGAGGATCTCCCTGACGTAAACCTCTATTTATCTTGAAAAAACCCTCCGGACTGCCATTCAAGAGAATAGATATTCTAGCAGAATTGAAGATATGAGAAATCCAATTGCACCAATGCTCCGAGAAACCATACCTACGAAAAACCTCCAAGACAAAAGACCAACTGACCGTGTCAAAAGCTTGAGAGATATCAAGTTTAAGGCCCAAATTACCATCCTTACGATTGATATGAAGTTCATTAATCAACTCAGAAGCAAGACTAATGTTTTCATGGATGTTACGCCCTTTCATGAAAGCCACCTGTTCTTCAGAAACAAGTTTATCTAAAACACTCCCCAGTCTAGTAGCTAAGATCTTAGTAAAGATTTTGAAGAAAAAATTACTGAGACCAATAGGACGAAAATTACGAAGAGAATTAGCACCTCTTACCTTGGGAATCAAAACAATTAGACTAGAATTTACCCCATTTGGGATATGACCAGAATTCCAGCAATAAAGAACGGCTCTTAATAAATCATCTTGAATAATATCCCAGCAGTGTCTATAGAAACATCCAGAAAACCCATCCGGCCCTGGAGCACTGTCTGCCCCTAGATCAAAAACTACTTGCTTAATCTCCTCAGAAGATGGAATTCTGTCCATGGCTAAACTTTCCTCCTCCGAGATGCTAATATGATCATAGTCAAATAAAATAGGATCAACCTCCAGCTCCGGCCCATTAAACTTGTCCTCATAATAGTGCACAACATGGTTTCTAAGCAGCTCATAATCAGAAATAGTATCGCCTGCACTGTCAACAAGTTCAGAGATAGTGTTAGAACTTCTACGAATTCTAATGCTATTATGAAAGAAATTAGTGTTACTTGAACCCTCCACAAGCCACTTATTTCTAGATTTCTGCTTAAGCATAGTATTCAACTGAGCACGAGTATCATTAAGTTTAGCCATAGCATCCTTCATAATATTTAGCTTAGTAATGTCATCCGGGTTATCATCAGAAAGAAGAGCAGCTGCCTCAAACCTCAACTGATCCTGCTTTAACCTAGAATGCACATTACCAAAAACACGAAGATTCCATTCCTTGATAATTCCTTTTAGTCTCTTTAATTTTTGAGTGAAAATAAAATCAAAAGACCCAGGAATAGGCATATTCCAACTATCTCTAACCATACGAAGGAAATCAGAATGTAAGAACCACATCTTTTGAACTCGAAAAGGAGCTCTTTTGGGTCTTGGAACAGCAAAAGGAAAACCCAAAAGAGTAGAATGGTCAGAAACTTCCCTAGGAAGAGCTTTACACCGCCAATTCTCAAATTTTTCAAGCCAAGCCGCATTAATAATAGCACGATCAAGTTTACTAATAATTCTAGTCATACCTGATTGTCTATTCGTCCAAGTGAACTTACTTCCCAAGGCATCAGCTTCAAAAAGATTGTTGTCATCCAACCAATCTGAAAACTCATTAATAGCTGAGGTTCTAGGTTCAAGACCACCCTTCTTCTCATCCAAACGAAGAATACAATTAAAATCCCCAATGACTAACCAAGGAATACCATCACCAGGACTAACAAGTTGCTGTCAAAGACTCCTCCTAGTAACCTGAATATAGCTAGCATGGACAAAAGAAACATGAACACCATCCACCTCAACCGTTATTGCCTGCTTACTGACATTAACAATTGAAAGATTTAGAGTATTTGAATAACAAACCCAAATATTAGCAATACTAGAAGAAGAAGCATTATTAATAACATGAGAAGAATAACCTTCTCTAAGCAAACCATATCTGAACCCAGCAGAACAGGGAACTTTTGGCTCAGCAATACCAAAAATATCAGGTTTAAAATCTCTAATCAACTCCTTAAGTTTATCTTGAGCTACATCACGTGCAACTCCATTGATATTCCAAAACAACACCCGCATTTAAACAATAGGATTTTGATTATTGGTTAGCTGTACTTCAGAAGTACTTGAGGAGGATTTTAATCTTGGAGAAGAACCTTTTCTTGCTCGAACTCCTAGCTCTGATTCCTCATCCAAATCGGTTAAAACATCAACATCCCTCAAAGTGTCTAGTCTAGCCTGAAAAGCCAAAAGCTGTTGATGCTTAACCTTACGTGCAACTTCATCAATATGCCCAAGCTCATGAACACTTGCCGTTTCACCCACAAGAGTACTATCCAAGATATTAAACTTGTTTGAAGAGACGTATTCAGAACTCTCTTCCACAGCTGCACAAACAGGAGTATAAATAGCTTCCGAAACAGGAATCCTACCCGGATTAGGAAGTCTAGTTCTAGCCAATTCAACATTCCCACCAGGCTTAGTATTTAAGGCAACAGTACTCAGCGACTTTGCCCTACTAACTAAAACTGAATGCGCAGCAACAGCCTTCTCCGCCATAGCTGCAGCAGTGCGCATTGCAGCTTCGGACCTGATCAGATCTTCTTGAAGCTGTTGTTCAAAATTGGCAGCACCAATCCTCACCACATCAACCTGCACACGAGAATCTGTAGCAACTTTCTTATTCTTCTTTCCATTCTTCTTATGACTTATAGTCTGCCATGTATCATTATTCTCCCCTTGATGAATAACCAGAGTTTGAGGTTGCTGAGCCTGATGCAAAGCATCCTGCTGTGTTGCTTGGTTTGCTGAAGAACTTCCCATCTCTAGAGTTCTATCAAACTGAAGAGAAGAACCACCCAGCTGCTGCGATGAGGAACCAGCATTTTTTCTGACGTCAGTACGTGCATGAGCTGCATGTAATGCATTAACTGCATGCTTCTTCCTACATTCTTTATCTAAGTGCCCAACAATCTTGCACTTGGAGCAAAACTTAGGTTGTTTTAGAATTTCAATAGGTTGCAGAAAGTGTCGACCATCAACTTCAACATAAACTGAATCAGTATCATGTTTAGCAAAATCTATATCAATCAAAACAGATGCATAATGACCATATTCATGATTTAGGGTTCTCTTATCTACCACAATGGGCGTTCCAAGAGATTTCCCTAAAGCTAAAAGCGTTTTTTCTACCCACATCTCCACGGGCAGGCTAGGAAACTTCACCCAAACCGTTGAATGAGAAGTACATTGCTTATCTGCATCAAACCCTGGATACCATTCGATCAAACGAAGAGGCTGATCATTAACAATCCATGGAGTTTTGTTGCCATCCTTGAAAACTTTGTCCTTGTCATCTTGAGTTAATAGTTTTATAATGAAGAAACCACGGTTCATAGGGATAAACTGAACCCCAGCTTCTCCCAAACCCCATTGCTGTTCCAGATTTTTCTTAACATCAATGAGCTTCACACCTTTGAGATCTAATCTTCCAATAAGGCTAAATCTCCATATTTGACAGCCTTCTTCATAATAGTCTTGAGGAATAACAACAGCCGGTTTTCCATCTCTGGTAGTAGGGTTTGGTAAAGAGCCTATATCAACTGTTGTTGAAACTTGTTTTTTGTTATGTTTTCCCATCACCAATTCAGCAAACGTGAACTTAGGATGATTAGAATCACCCACAGATTTTTCTCCCATCGTAATCACCAAGGATGATTATAGTATTGAGCGCCAGAAATTTTTGAAAGTTTGTAAACCAAAACCCTAAGGAAAATCGCCTCAGAGCCTGCAGAACTATGGACTGAGAAGAACTTGTTATCTATGGGAAAAGTTTTAGGGACTCCTATTGTGGTTGATCAAAGAACTCTAAATCTGGAGTATGGAAACTTTGCTTCAGTTTTGGTAGATGTGGATTTTGCAAAACACATTCCAAGTAGAATTAAGATTACAGCTGGGGGGAGAACGTTTTGGCAATACTTGGATATCCCAAAATCACCTAAATTCTGTATGAAGTGCTGCATAATTGGTCACAATGATGTTGAATGTAGAAGACAATCAAAGAATGATGAGAAAACTTCTAAGGCTGATGTGAAAGGGGAGTGGCAGAATGTGTGTAATAGGAGAAACCGTAAGGGTGATGGAGCTGACGCAACCGTGGCTGTTGCTGGTGGTACAAACGCTGTTGCTGTAGGTGTTGGCGCTGCTGTAGGTGGTGTAAACGCTGTTGTTGTAGGTGTTGGCGCTGCTGTAGGTGGTGTAAACGATGGTGCTATTGTGGTTCATGATGTTGTTAACGGTGCTGGTGGTAATGTGGATGATGCTCTTGCTGTAGGGCACGGTGGAGCTGTGGTGAATGGGGTGGTTGAAGCTGGTTTAGTGGAGAGTGCTGGTGGTTTGGAGCAAACTCTTCAGCTAGAGAATGATTTAGCGAATACTGAAGCCAATCTTCATGCAGCGTCTGAAGCTTTTGAGAAGGCTAAGAAGGCGTTAGCATTGCAAAAGAGTTCGGTTATTGGGTTGTCAATGGTTGAAATTGCAACCTCATCTAAGTCAACTAAGAGTGGTGAATTGGCAAGAACTAATCACTCTAGTGACAGGAATGAGGCGAGTTCTTCTTTTACGCCGGTTGAGGCTGGTAATAAGTCTTTGCAAGACATGGTGGTTGATGATATTGAGGATATCTCAAGCTACAGGGCTGTTGCTGAAACTTCTATCGTGGTTTCTCCTAATAAGTTCAATGTTTTGAATGATGAGTTGGGTGTGGATAATGATGATGTTGAAAACTTTTCTGGAGGGGGTTCGGATGCGGCAGAAAACACTTCTGGAGGTAGTTCGGATGAAGAGTTGACGCCTGAGAAAGCTTCATCAGGTGTTAAGGGTGTTAAGTGGGCGGAAATACCAGTGGATATGCCAAAGAAAAGTAGAAAACCAAGCCGGGTTTTAATTACAAGCTCTAGTTCTTCTCAACAACGTTTTAATGATTCCAAATCAGATTCGGATTCTGAAGTGAATGCTTTGGGAAGCCGAGTTAGGAAGGGTGTCTCTCCTGTTTTACAAAGTAGGATTCCTAGCAGGATTCCACAAGCTATTCATAATAAAAAGAAGAGTGTTTCCTGATGAGAGTTCTATATTGGAATATTAATGGGGTGGCGAAGGTGGAAGCGGGTAGTAAGTTACGTAAATTGGTGCATGAATAGAAACTGGTAGTACTTTGTATTGCTGAGCCTAAGATTCGTTGCACTGACAATGTAATGATAAGGTTAAATTTGGCTGGTTATAATAAAAAGGTAATTCATAATTCTACTTCTAGTTCTTTGGGTAATTTGTGGATTCTTTGGGATGATTGTATTGAGGAGCCGGTGGTGATTAATATGTCTAGACAGTCCATTACGGTTAAAACTGAGGGGGTTCTTATCTCTTTTGTTCATGCTAGTTATATTCAAGTTTTTCGTAGGAGGCTTTGGAGTCAACTTGAAGCGGTTGACGTAACTACTCCTTGGTTGGTTATGGGTGATTTCAATTGTGTTCTTCGTCAAGATGAAAAGAAAGGGGGTAGGACAACTCGTCTCTCTTGTATTAATGAGTTTTCTGATTGGATGGAGGATAATAACTTGTTTGAAGCAGATTCGTTGGGGTCTAAGTTTACTTGGACCAATGGTCAGACTGGTGTTGGTAGAATTATTAGTAAGTTGGATCGTGCTATTATTAATGAACCTTGGCTGTCTAAGTTTTCGAATTGGCGGTGTAAAGCTCTTCCTAGGGAAGTTTCTGACCATTCGACACTTATTGGTTTTCCTTTTTGTGATCCTAGGCCTAGACGTGCTCCTTTTCGTATACAGAAGATGTGGTTTTCTCATCCGGATTTTTTGAAGATGGTGGAGTTATCTTGGATGGCGCCGGTGTATGGTAATCATGGTTTTATCTTTCCTTTCAAATTGAAGCGGTTGAAGGAGGCAATTAAGTTATGGAATCAAATGGTTTTTGGTAATGTCAATGCTAGACTAAAGCAAGCAACGCTTAAGTTTGAGGTAGCTAGTAGAAATTCTGATGAAGATCCGTTTGATGTTTCAAAACTTAATAATATGAAGGATGCTCTTGTTGAGGTTCAAGATATTCAAAGGCAGCAGCATATAATGTTAAAGCAAAAATCTAGAAATCAGTGGTTGTTGGAGGGTTCTAGTAACACTTCTTTCTTTCACAACTCTATTAAAATTCGTAGAAGTGCTAATACAATCTCGGAGCTTGTTGCTGAAGATGGGAGTACTATTACTGATCCGGTTCATCTTAGTGCTCATGTGGTTTCTTACTATCAGGCTAAATTCAATGGTGAGGATGGTCAGGTAAGTGAAACTCTTTTTGATTATGATCATGATTCTATTACTGTGGAAGAGTCGCATATGTTGGATGCTATTCCTACTTGTGATGAGATTAAACATGCGGTTATTGATTTGGGAGCTGATAGTGCGCCAGGTCCAGATGGTTTCTCGGGGTGTTTTTATAGACATTGTTGGGAGATTATTCAAAGGGATCTGATTTTAGCGGTTACTTATTGCTGGTCTTCTAAAACCGTTCCTAATGGGGTTAACTCTAGTCTTATTCTTTTGCTTGCAAAGGTTAGGGGAGCTGCTAGGTTGAAGAACTTTAGGCCGATTGGTTTAAGTAATTTCTTTTTTAAGATTTTTACTAAAATTTTGGCTACTAGGCTTGGTAGGGTGTTGGGAAAGTTGGTGTCTGAAGAGCAAGTGGCTTTCATGAAGGGAAGGAATATCCATGAGAATACTAGTTTAGCTTCTGAGATGGTGAATGAATTGCACATCAAAAGGAAGGATGGTAATTTGGGTTTGAAGCTTGATATCTCTCAGGCTTTTGATACGGTGAGCTGGTCTTTTGTTCTTGAGGTTTTTAGAAGGTATGGTTTTTCTGAAGATTGGTGCTCTTGGATTTGGAAAATTCTGGATTCGGCGCGTATTTCTATTCTTCTTAATGGTAGTCCGGAGGGTTATTTCAAGATTAATTGGGGTTTACGGCAGGGGGATCCTCTATCTCCTCTTATTTTTGTTTTGATTGAGGATGTGCTTAGCCGCAACATCACTAAACTCTTTCAGAATAAGGATATGTCTTATATGGTAAAACGTAAGGGTATTGCTCCTACTCATTTATTTTTTGCTGATGATATTATGATTTTTTGCAAGGGAAATATGAAGAGTGTGAAGAATCTGGTGAAACTTTTGGAGAATTACCAACAAGCTTCTGGTCAGAGGGTTTGTAGGGAGAAGAGCAAGATCTACTTCGGTGGTGGGACTTTGAGTAGGCGCCAGACCATTGCAACTTTCTTAGGTATGGCAATTTCTAACTTTCCTGATAGATATTTGGGAGTTAAGGTGATGCCGGGGATGGTTAAGTATAGTCACATCAGCAACGTTGTTGATAAGTTGAGGGATCAACTTTCGGTTCTGAAAGGTAAGATGTTATCTTTTCAAGATAGGGTTGTGCTTGTTAAGAATGTTCTTTCGAGTTATTCTATTCATAACATGGCTGTGTACAAATGGCCGGTAAAATTCACTCTTCAATGTGAGCGTGTGATTCGTAATTTTCTGTGGTCGGGTGATTCTAATCTTTCTAGATCTTTTGTAGTTGGTTTTGATAAGATTTGTAGTCCTTTAAAGGAAGGTGGTCTTGGGATCACTAGCCTAAGGACTATGAATAAAGCTTTGCTGATGAAATTGTGGTGGGCTATAAAATCTTCTCGAAAGAGGTGGGCGAGGTTTTTGGAAGCCAAATTCACTTGTAGGGATGGTCGTATTAAGATGGCAGGGGTGAAATCTTCTATTCTTCCTGGTCTTCGTTGGGTTCATAAGGAGATGGTGGACAACACGAAGTATTTTATTGGTGACGGTAGGGATACTTCTTTATTCTTTGATATATGGTATGGAAATACAACCTTAGCTAGTGTTTTAAATCGCATGGATTTAGACAGATCAGCTCGTGTTTGTGATATTATTGTGCAAGGTGATTGGCAGATTCATGGAGTTCATTCGCAACTCCTTTTAAGTGCTGGTGTGGTGCAACAGGATTTACCAAAAATTCATATGGGAGTGGATAGGCGTTATTGGATGCCTGATTTACAAGGTAAATTTTCTGTCAAGTCAGCTAGGGAATTGATTAGGAAGAAATATCCTATTTTGAAGGAGGCGAGGTTGTTATGGAAGAGGGTGGTGCATCCTTCATTGGCGGCTCAGAACTGGAAGTTTATTCGTGGTGCGTGTGCTACTCTTGATAAGGTACGTAGCAGATTTAAAATTCAACTTGCATCTAAATGTAGTGTGTGTCAGATTGAGGAGGAGTCTCTCCAACATATTCTTTGGAGCTGTAATTTTGCACGTCAAGCTTGGGAGTGGATTGAAGGTATTTTCAAAATTAAACCTAATTATGATATCATTACTTCTTACCAAAAGGCAAAAAACCATAGTGGTATTGTTAAGGATTTGTGGTTGGTAGTGAATTTGGTTGTGCGTTCAGAATTATGGTTCACTAGGAACAAAAAAGTGTATGAAAAGAAGAACCCTTGTTGGTCTTTATTTCAAAAACGTGTTTTTAGTTTGATGCAAGATTATTCAGTTCGTATGAAGAGTTATATGCATAATTCTATGGATGACTTGAGAATTCTGGAGTTTTTTAGGGTTCGGCATAGAAAGGTGAAGTTTACTGATCCCAAGGAGTGTTTTTGGTTTCCACCTAATGATAATGAATTGCTTTTGTGCACGGATGGCGCCTCAAGAGGTAATCCTGGGGTGGCGGGAGCTGGTGTTGTTGCAAGGAATGCACATTGTGAAGTGGTAGGTGCAATGTGTATTGGTTTGGGAGTTACTTCTAATTATTTGGCTGAATTGTATGGTATTATTGTGGGTATGGAGTGGGAAGTTCAGTGGGGATATGCTTGCATTGTTATTAGATCAGATTCTACAAGTGTGTTGAAAGCTTTGGAAGAAGATAACGTTCCTTGGTTTGCTAGGCAAAGATGGATGGAAGTTAAAGGTTTATATGGTTCAATTCGTTTTGAACATTCTTTTAGAGAGGCAAATTTTGCAGCTGATGCAATGGCAAAGCGTGGTTGTTTACTAGAGGACGGGGTTGGTTTTCACTTTGAAGGTCGACCAGTTTTTTTAAGTTCTATTGAGTTTCCAAATGTAATTTATTATCGTTTTAAATAGGTTTTAGGAGTTTTTTAGGGGTTTCTCTGATCCCTTTTCTCCTTCACCTATCTTGTAAATATCTTTTTTATCAATATATTTTCTTGACTTAGCAAAAAAAAAAACTACACATTTCGTTATAAGTCGGAAATTGATTTCTGAGACTAAATTGTAAACTAGATAAACTCATCTTTAACAGAAAAAGTTTGAAAAATGTATTGTAATTACAATTAATATGTTCTAAGGTAATACGTCTAGTAAAAATTGCATTTCCATGTACGTTGATTCAAGAAAATATGAAGGAAGTCAAATTTCACAATAGAAGAAAGACGAAAGACCATGCAGAACTAATCCAAATCCTAACAAATTTCATCTATCTTGAATCAAATAGAAAGACAAAGCCAATATAAAAAGAAAGAGTTCATTAAAATGCTGAATTTTATATACGTTAACTCAAAAAAGTCTACGCATTTCGTTATAAGTCGGAAATTGATTTCTGAGACTAAATTGTAAACTAGATAAACTCATCTTTAACAGAAAAAGTTCGAAAAATGTATTGTAATTACAATTAATGTGTTCTAAGGCACTACGTCTAGTAAAAATTGTATTTCTATGTACGTTGATTCAAGAAAATATGAAGGAAGTCAAATTTAACAATAGAAGAAGGATGAAAGACCATGCAGAACTAATCCAAATCCTAACAAATTTCATCTATCTTGAATCAAATAGAAAGACAAAGTTAACACAAAATGAAAGAGTTCATAAAAATGTTGAATTTTATATACGTTAACTCGAAAAATTCTACACACTTCGTTATTAGTCGGAAATTGATTTCTGAGACTAAATTGTAAACTAGATAAACTCATCTTTAATAGAAAAAGTTTGAAAAATGTATTGTAATTACAATTAATATGTTCTAAGGCAATACGTCTAGTAAAAATTGCAATTCTATGTACGTTGATTCAAGAAAATATGAAGGAAGTCAAATTTCACAATAGAAGAAAGATGAAAGACCATGCAGAACTAATCCAAATCCTAACAAATTTCATCTATCTTGAATCAAATAGAAAGACAAAGCCAACACAAGAAGAAAGAGTTCATAAAAATGTTGAATTTTATATACGTTAACTCAAAAAAGTCTACACATTTCGTTAAGAATATGTGAAGAAGAAAAACATGAGAGGAGAGAGAAACTCTGGCGAAAACACAAGGGTTTAGAATTTTTTCACGTAGGTTTCATTGTTCAACAAGGATTCAATATGGTAGAAAATAATCCTAGTTCATCACGGATTCAGCAACACCAATCCTTTGCGGACAAGGTAAGGGGAAAACAAACCCTAAAACCAACAGGAATTGATATTACTAGTTTACCTAATCCTACTCTGATTGATGGAGAACCATCCCTTGTTATACCCGCGGATTACTATGAAGAGGGTTGTAAACCCTTTCAACACAGTTTCATTGCACGACTAAACTTCACGGGGCTGAAGTTCTTTGAGGTAAAAACTCTTTTAATATCTCAATGGAAGATTAATCCTAATTCTGTTAGGTTTATGACTATGGGAAAAGGTTTCTTTGTTATTATGCTACAAGATGAGGAAACTAAGGAGAGAATTAGACGTACAAAGTGGTTTGTTCAACAGCATGAACTCAAGTTAATGGATTGGTACCCAGGTTTTGATCCTGATCGTCAAAAAACTTCCCATGCAAACGTATGGGTTCACTTTCCTGGTTACATGCAGAACTATGGACTGAGAAGAACTTGTTATCTATGGGAAAAGTTTTAGGGACTCCTATTGTGGTTGATCAAAGAACCCTAAATCTGGAGTATGGAAACTTTGCTTCAGTTTTGGTAGATGTGGATTTTGCAAAACACATTCCAAGTAGAATTAAGATTACAGCTGGGGGGAGGACGTTTTGGCAATACTTGGATATCCCAAAATCACCAAAATTCTGTATGAAGTGCTGCATAATTGGTCACAATGATGTTGAATGTAGAAGACAACCAAAGAATGATGAGAAAACTTCTAAGGCTGATGCGACAGGTGAGTGGCAGAATGTGCGTAATAGGAGAAACCGTAAGGGTGATGGAGCTGACGCAACTGTGGCTGTTGCTGGTGGTCCAAACGTCGTTGCTGTAGGTGTTGACGCTGCTGTAGGTGGTGTAAACAACGTTGCTGTAGGTGTTGGCGCTGCTGTAGGTGGTGTAAACGATGGTGCTATTGTGGTTCATGATGTTGTTAACGGTGCTGGTGGTAATGTGGATAGTGCTCTTGCTGTAGGGCACGGTGGAGCTGTGGTGAATGGGGTGGTTGAAGCTGGTTTAGTGGAGAGTGCTGGTGGTTTGGAGCGAACTATTCAGCTAGAGAAGGATTTCGCGAATACTGAAGCCAATCTTCATGCAGCGTCTGAAGCTTTTGAGAAAGCTAAGAAGGCGTTAGCATTGCAAAAGAGTTCGGTTATTGGGTTGTCAATGGTTGAAATTGCAACCTCATCTAAGTCTACTAAGAGTGGTGAATTGGCAAGAACTAATCACTCTAGTGACGGGAATGATGCGAGTTCTTCTTTTACGCCTGTTGAGGCTGGTACTAAGTCTTTGCAAGACATGGTGGTGGATAATATTGAGGATATCTCAAGCTACAGAGCTGTTGCTGAAAATTCTATTGTGGTTTCTCCTAATAAGTTCAATGTTTTGAATGATTAATTGGGTGTGGATAATGATGAAGTTGAACACTTTTCTGGAGGGGGTTCGGATGAGGCAGAAAACACTTCTGGAGGTAGTTCGGATGAAGAGTTGACGCCTGAAAAAGCTTCATCAGGTGTTAAGGGTGTTAAATGGGCGGAAATACCAGTGGATATGCCAAAGAAAAGTAGACAACCAAGCCGGGTTTTGATTACACGTTCTAGTTCTTCTCAACAACGTTTTAATGATTCCAAATCAGATTCGGATTCTGAAGTGAATACTTTGGGAAACCGAGTTAGGAAGGGTGTCTCTCCGGTTTTACAAAGTAGGATTCCTAGCAAGATTCCACAAGCTAATCATAATAAAAAAAAGAGTGTTTCCTGATGAGAGTTCTATATTGGAATATTAATGGGGTGGCGAAGGTGGAAGCGGGTAGTAAGTTGCGTAAATTGGTGCATGAATACAAACCGGTAGTACTTTGTATTGCTGAGCCTAAGATTCGTTGCACTGAGAAGGTAATGAGAAGGTTAAATTTGGCTGGCTATAATAAAAAGGTAATTCATAATTCTACTTCTAGTTCTTTGGGTAATTTGTGGATTCTTTGGGATGATTGTATTGAGGAGCCGGTGGTGATTAATAGGTCTAAACAAGCCATTACGGTTAAAACTGAGGGGGTTCTTATCTCTTTTGTTCATGCTAGTTATATTCAAGTTTTTCGTAGGAGGCTTTGGAGTCAACTTGAAGCGGTTGATGTAACTACTCCTTGGTTGGTTATGGGTGATTTCAATTGTGTTCTTCGTCAAGATGAAAAGAAAGGGGGTAGGGCAACTCGTCTCTCTTGTATTAATGAGTTTTCTGATTGGATGGAGGATAATAACTTGTTTGAAGCTGATTCTTTGGGGTCTAAGTTTACTTGGACCAATGGTCAGATTGGTGTTGGTAGAATTATTAGTAAGTTAGATCGTGCTATTATTAATGAACCTTGGCTGTCTAAGTTTTCGAATTGGCGGTGTAAAGCTCTTCCGAGGGAAGTTTCTGACCATTCGACTCTTATTGGTTTTCCTTTTTGTGATCCTAGGCCTAGACGTGCTCCTTTTCGTATACAGAAGATGTGGTTTTCTCATCCGGATTTTTTGAAGATGGTGGAGTTATCTTGGATGGCGCCGGTTTATGGTAATCATGGTTTTATTTTTCCTTTCAAATTGAAGCGGTTGAAGGAGGCAATTAAGTTATGGAATCAAATGGTTTTTGGTAATGTCAATGCGAGGCTAAAGCAAGCAACGCTTAAGTTTGAGGTAGCTAGTAGAAATTCAGATGAAGATCCCTTTGATGTTTCAAAACTTAATAATATGAAGGATGCTCTTGTTGAGGTTCAAGATATTCAAAGGCAGCAGCATATAATGTTAAAGCAAAAATCTAGAAATCAGTGGTTGATGGAGGGTTCTAGTAACACTTCTTTCTTTCACAACTCTATTAAAATTCGTAGAAGTGCTAATACAATCTCGGAGCTTGTTGCTGAAGATGGGAGTACTATTACTGATCCGGTTCATCTTAGTGATCATGTGGTTTCTTACTATCAGGCTAAATTCAATGGTGAGGATGGTCAGGTAAGTGACTCTCTTTTTGATTATGATCATGTTTCTATTTCTGTGGAAGAGTCGCATATGTTGGATGCTATTCCTACTTGTGATGAGATTAAACAGGCGGTTTTTGATTTGGGAGCTGATAGTGCGCCAGGTCCAGATGGTTTCTCGGGGTGTTTTTATAGACATTGTTGGGAGATTATTCAAAAGGATCTGATTTTAGCGGTTACTTATTGCTGGTCCTCTAAAACCATTCCTAATGGGGTTAATTCTAGTCTTATTCTTTTGCTTGCAAAGGTTAGGGGAGCTGCTAGGTTGAAGAACTTTAGGCCGATTGGTTTAAGTAATTTCTTTTTTAAGATTTTTACTAAAATCTTGGCTACTAGGCTTGGTACGGTGTTGGGAAAATTGGTGTCTGAAGAGCAAGTAGCTTTCATGAAGGGTAGGAATATACATGAGAATATTAGTTTAGCTTCTGAGATGGTGAATGAATTGCACATCAAAAGGAAGGATGGTAATTTGGGTTTGAAGCTTGATATCTCTCAGGCTTTTGATATGGTGAGCTGGTCTTTTGTTCTTGAGGTTTTTAGAAGGTATGGTTTTTCTGAAGATTGGTGCTCTTGGATTTGGAAAATTCTGGATTCGGCGCGTATTTCTATTCTTCTTAATGGTAGTCCGGAGGGTTATTTCAAGATTAATAGGGGATTACGGCAGGGGGATCCTCTATCTCCTCTGATTTTTGTTTTGATTGAGGATGTGCTTAGCCGCAACATCTCTAAACTCTTTCAGAATAAGGATATGGCTTATATGGTAAAACGTAAGGGTATTGCTCCTACTCATTTATTTTTTGCTGATGATATTATGATTTTTTGCAAGGGAAATATGAAGAGTGTGAAGAATCTGGTGAAACTTTTGGAGAATTACCAACAAGCTTCTGGTCAGAGGGTTTGTAGGGAGAAGAGCAAGATCTACTTTGGTGGTGGGACTTTGAGTAGGCGCCAGACCATTGCATCTTTCTTAGGTATGGCAATTTCTAACTTTCCTGATAGATATTTGGGAGTTAAGGTGATGCCGGGGAAGGTTAAGTATAGTCACATCAGCAACGTTGTTGATAAGTTGAGGGATCAACTTTCGGTTCTGAAAGGTAAGATGTTATCTTTTCAGGATAGGGTTGTGCTTGTTAAGAATGTTCTTTCGAGTTATTCTATTCATAATATGGCTGTGTACAAATGGCCGGTAAAATTCACACTTCAGTGTGAGCGTGTGATTCGTAATTTTCTGTGGTCGGGTGATTCTAATCTTTCTAGAGCTTTTGTAGTTGGTTTTGATAAGATTTGTAGTCCTTTAAAGGAAGGTGGTCTTGGGATCACTAGCCTAAGGACTATGAATAAAGCTTTGCTGATGAAATTGTGGTGGGCTATAAAATCTTCTCGTAAGAGGTGGGCGAGGTTTTTGGAAGCCAAATTCACTTGTAGGGATGGTCGTATTAAGATGGCAGGGGTGAAATCTTCTATTCTTCCAGGTCTTCGTTGGATTCATAAGGAGATGGTGAACAACACGAAATGTTTTATTGGTGACGGTAGGGATACTTCTTTATTCTTTGATATATGGTATGGAAATACAACCTTAGCTAGTGTTTTAAATCGCATGGATTTAGACAGATCTGCTCGTGTGAGTGATATTATTGTGCAAGGTGATTGGCAGATTCATGGAGTTCATTCACAACTCCTTTTAGGTGCTGGTGTGTTGCAACAGGATTTACCAAAAATTCATATGGGAGTGGATAGGCGTTTTTGGATGCCTGATTTACAAGGTAAATTTTCTGTCAAGTCAGCTAGGGAATTGATTAGGAAGAAATATCCTATTTTGAAGGAGGCGGGGTTGTTATGGAAGAGGGTGGTGCATCCTTCTTTGGCGGCTCAAAACTGGAAGTTTATTCGTGGTGCGTGTGCTACTCTTGATAAGGTACGTAGTAGATTTAAAATTCAACTTGCATCTAAATGTAGTGTGTGTCAGATTGAGGAGGAGTCTCTCCATCATATTCTTTGGAGCTGTAATTTTGCGCGTCAATCTTGGGAGTGGATTGAAGGTATTTTCAAAATTAAACCTAATTATGATATCATTACTTCTTACCAAAAGGCAAAAAATCATAGTGGTATTGTTAAGGATTTGTGGTTGGTAGTGAATTTGGTTGTGCGATCAGAATTATGGTTCACTAGGAATAAAAAAGTGTATGAAAAGAAGAAACCTTGTTGGTCTTTATTTCAAAAACGTGTTTTTAGTCTGATGCAAGATTATTCAGTTCGTATGAAGAGTTATATGCATAATTCTATGGATGACTTGAGAATTCTAGATTTCTTTAGGGTTCGGCATAGAAAGGTGAAGTTTATTGATCCCAAGGAGTGTTTTTGGTTTCCTCCTAATGATAATGAATTGCTTTTGTGCACGGATGGCGCATCAAGAGGTAATCCTGGGGTGGCGGGAGCTGGTGCTGTTGCAAGGAATGCAAATTGTGAAGTGGTAGGTGCAATGTGTATTGGTTTGGGAGTTACTTCTAATTATTTGGCTGAATTGTATGGTATTATTGTGGGTATGGAGTGGGCAGTTCAGTGGGGTTATACGTGCATTGTTATTAGATCAGATTCTACAAGTGTGTTGAGGGCTTTAGAAGAAGATAACGTTCCTTGGTTTGCGAGGCAAAGATGGATGGAAGTTAAAGGTTTATATGGTTCAATTCGTTTTGAACATTCTTTTAGGGAGGCAAATTTTGCAGCTGATACAATGGCAAAGCGTGGTTGTTTATTAGAGGACGGGGTTGGTTTTCACTTTGAAGGTCGACCAGTTTTTTTAAGTTCTATTGAGTTTCCAAATGTAATTTATTATCGTTTTAAATAGGTTTTAGGAGTTTTTTAGGGGTTTCTCTGATCCCTTTTCTCCTTCACCTATCTTGTAAATATCTTTTTATTTCAATATATTTGACTTAGCAAAAAAAAAATCAGAATTATGGTTCACTAGGAACAAAAAAGTGTATGAAAAGACGAACCCTTGCTGGTCTTTATTTCAAAAACGTGTTTTTAGTTTGATGCAAGATTATTCAGTTCGTATGAAGAGTTATATGCATAATTCTATGGATGACTTGAGAATTCTGGAGTTTTTTAGGGTTCGGCATAGAAAGGTGAAGTTTACTGATCCCAAGGAGTGTTTTTGGTTTCCACCTAATGGTAATGAATTGCTTTTGTGCACGGGTGGCGCCTCAAGAGGTAATCCTGGGGTGGCGGGAGCTGGTGTTGTTGCAAGGAATGCACATTGTGAAGTGGTAGGTGCAATGTGTATTGGTTTGGGAGTTACTTCTAATTATTTGGCTGAATTGTATGGTATTATTGTGGGTATGGAGTGGGCAGTTCAGTGGGGATATGCTTGCATTGTTATTAGATCAGATTCTACAAGTGTGTTGAAGGCTTTGGAAGAAGATAACGTTCCTTGGTTTGCTAGGCAAAGATGGATGGAAGTTAAAGGTTTATATGGTTCAATTCGTTTTGAACATTCTTTTAAAGAGGCAAATTTTGCAGCTGATGCAATGGCAAAGCGTGGTTGTTTACTAGAGGACGGGGTTGGTTTTCACTTTGAAGGTCGACCAGTTTTTTTAAGTTCTATTGAGTTTCCAAATGTAATTTATTATCGTTTTAAATAGGTTTTAGGAGTTTTTTAGGGGTTTCTCTGATCCCTTTTCTCCTTCACCTATCTTGTAAATATCTTTTTTATCAATATATTTTCTTGACTTAGCAAAAAAAAATACTTTTATGAACTCTTTAGTTTTGTGTTGGCTTTGTCTTTCTATTTGATTCAAGATATATGAAATTTGTTAGGATTTGGATTAGTTCTGCATGGTCTTTCATCCTTCTTCTATTGTGAAATTTGACTTCCTTCATATTTTCTTGAATCAACGTACATAGAAATGCAATTTTTACTACACGTATTGCCTTAGAACATATTAATTGTAATTACAATACATTTTTCAAACTTAATCTGTTAAAGATGACTTTATCTAGTTCACAATTTAGTCTCAGAAATAAATTTCCGACTTATAACGAAGTGTGTAGACTTTTTTGAGTTAACGTATATTAAATTCAACATTTTATGAACTCTTTCTTTTTGTGTTGGCTTTGTATTTCTATTTGATTCAAGATCGATGAAATTTGTTAGGATTTGGATTAGTTCTGCATGGTCTTTCATCCTTCTTCTATTGTGAAATTTGGCTTCCTTCATATTTTCTTGAATCAACGTACATAGAAATGCAATTTTTACTAGTCGTATTGCCTTAGAACATATTAATTGTAATTACTATTTTCAAACTTTTTCTGTTAAAGATGAGTTTATCTAGTTTACAATTTAGTCTCAGAAATAAATTTCCGACTTATAACGAAGTGTGTAGACTTTTTTGAGTTAACGTATATTAAATTCAACATTTTTATGAACTCTTTGTTTTTGTGTTGGCTTTGCCTTTCTATTTGATTCAAGATAGATGAAATTTGTTAGGATTTGGATTAGTTCAGCATGCTCTTTCATCCTTCCTATTTGTGAAATTTGACTTCCGTCATATTTTCTTGAATCAACGTACATAGAAATGCAATTTTTACTGGACGTATTGCCTCGGAACATATTAATTATAATTACAATACATTTTTCAAACTTTTTTTGTTAAAGATGAGTTTATCTAGTTTACAATTGAGTCTCAGAAATAAATTTCCGACTTATAACAAAGTGTGTAGACTCTTTTGAGTTAACATATATTATATTCAACATTTTTATGAACTCTTTCTTTTTGTGTTGGCTTTGTCTTTCTATTTGATTCAAGATCGATGTAATTTGTTAGAATTTGGATTAGTTCTGCATGGTCTTTCATCCTTCTTCTATTGTGAAATTTGGCTTCCTTCATATTTTCTTGTATCAACGTACATAGAAATGCAATTTTTACTAGTCGTATTGCCTTAGAACATATTAATTGTAATTAATATTTTCAAACTTTTTATGTTAAAGATGAGTTTATCTAGTTTACAATTTAGTCTCAGAAATCAATTTCCGACTTATAACGAAGTGTGTAGACTTTTTTGAGTTTACGTATATTAAATTCAACATTTTTATGAACTCTTTCTTTTTGTGTTAGCTTTGTCTTTCTATTTGATTCAAGATAGAGGAAATATATAAGGATTTGGATTAGTTCTGCATGGTCTTTCATCCTTCTTCTATTGTGAAATTTGACTTCCTTCATATTTCTTGAATCAACGTACATAGAAATGCAATTTTTACTACACGTATTGCCTTAGAACATATTAATTTTAATTACAATACATTTTTCAAACTTTGTCTGTTAAAGATGAGTTTATCTAGTTTCCAATTTAGTCTCAGAAATCAATTTCCGACTTATAACGAAATGTATAGACTTTTTTGAGTTAACGTATATAAAATTCAACATTCTTATGAACTCTTTCTTTTTATGTTGGCTTTGTCTTTCTAATTGATTCAAGATAGCTGAAATTTGTTAGCATTTGGATTAGTTCTGCATGGTCTTTCGTCCTTCTTCTATTGTGAAATTTGACTTCCTTCATATTTTCTTGAATCAACGTACATAGAAATGCAATTTTTACTTCACGTATTGCCTTAGAACATATTAATTGTAATTACAATACATTTTTCAAACTTTTTCTGTTAAAGATGACTTTATCTAGTTCACAATTTAGTCTCAGAAATCAATTTCCGACTTATAACGAAATGTGTAGACTTTTTTTGAGTTAACTTATATAAAATTCAACATTTTTATGAACTCTTTCTTTTTATGTTGGCATTGTCTTTCTATCTGATTCAAGATAGATGAAATTTGTTAGGATTTGGATTAGTTCTGCATGATCATTTATCTTTTTTCTATTGTGAAATTTGACTTCCTTGATATTTTCTTGAATCAACGTACATAGAAATGAAATTTTTATTAGAGGTATTACCTTAGAACATATTAATTGTAATTACAATATATTTTTCAAACTTTTTCTATTAAAGATGAATTTATCTAGTTTACAATTTAGTCTCAGAAATAAATTTCCGACTTATAACGAAGTGTGTAGACTTTTTTGAGTTAACGTATATAAAATTTAACATTTTTATGAACTCTTTCTTTTTGTTTTGGCTTTGTGTTTCTATTTGATTCAAGATAGATGAAATTTGTTAGGATTTGGATTAGTTCTGCATGGTCTTTCATCCTTCCTAATTGTGAAATTTGACTTTCTTCACTTTTTCTTGAATCAACGTACATAGAAATGCAATTTTTACTGGACGTATTTCCTTCGAACATATTAATTGTAATTACAATACATTTTTCAAACTTTTTTTGTTAAAGATGAGTTTATCTAGTTTACAATTTAATCTCAGAAATAAATTTCCGACTTATAACGAAGTGTTTAGACTTTTTTGAGTTAACGTATATTAAATTCAACATTTTTATGAAATCTTTCTTTTTGTGTTGGCTTTGTCTTTCTATTTGATTCAAGATCGATGAAATTTGTTAGGATTTGGATTAGTTCTGCATGGTCTTTAATCCTTCCTAATTGTGAAATTCGACTTTCTTCATATTTTCTTGAATCAACGTATATAGAAATGCAATTTTTACTGGACGTATTGCCTTAGAACATATTAATTGTAATTACAATACATTTTTCAAACCTTTTTTTTGTTAAAGATGAGTTTATCTAGTTTACAATTTAGTCTCAGAAATAAATTTCCGACTTATAACAAAGTGTGTAGGCTTTTTTGAGTTAACGTATATAAAATTTAACATTTTTATAAACTCTTTCTTTTTTTTGTTGGCTTTGTCTTTCTATTTGATTCAAGATAGATGAAATTTTTTAGGATTTGGATTAGTTCTGCATGGTCTTTAATCCTTCCTAATTGTGAAATTCGACTTTCTTCATATTTTCTTGAATCAACGTACATAGAAATGCAATTTTTACTGGACGTATTTCCTTCGAACATATTAATTGTAATTACAATACATTTTTCAAACTTTTTTTGTTAAAGATGAGTTTATCTAGTTTACAATTTAATCTCAGAAATAAATTTCCGACTTATAACGAAGTGTTTAGACTTTTTTGAGTTAACGTATATTAAATTCAACATTTTTATGAAATCTTTCTTTTTTTGTTGGCTTTGTCTTTCTATTTGATTCAAGATCGATGAAATTTGTTAGGATTTGGATTAGTTCTGCATGGTCTTTCATCCTTCTTCTATTGTCAAATTTGGCTTCCTTCATATTTTCTTGAATCAACGTACATAGAAATGCAATTTTTACTAGTCGTATTGCCTTAGAACATATTAATTGTAATTAATATTTTAAAACTTTTTATGTTAAAGATGAGTTTATCTAGTTTACAATTTAGTCTCAGAAATCAATTTTCGACTTATAACGAAGTGTGTAGACTTTTTTGAGTTAACGTATATTAAATTCAACATTTTTATGAACTCTTTCTTTTTGTGTTGGCTTTGTCTTTCTATTTGATTCAAGATCGATGAAATTTGTTAGGATTTGGATTATTTCTGCATGGTCTTTCATCCTTCTTCTATTGTGAAATTTGGCTTCCTTCAAATTTTCTTGAATCAACGTACATAGAAATGCAATTTTTACTAGTCGTATTGCCTTAGAACATATTAATTGTAATTACTATTTTCAAACTTTTTCTGTTAAAGATGAGTTTATCTAGTTTACAATTTAGTCTCAGAAATAAATTTCCGACTTATAACGAAGTGTGTAGACTTATTTGAGTTAACGTATATTAAATTCAACATTTTTATGAACTCTTTGTTTTTGTGTTGGCTTTGCCTTTCTATTTGATTCAAGATAGATGAAATTTGTTAGGATTTGGATTAGTTCTGCATGGTCTTTCATCCTTCTTCTATTGTCAAATTTGGCTTCCTTCATATTTTCTTGAATCAACGTACATAGAAATGCAATTTTTACTAGTCGTATTGCCTTAGAACATATTAATTGTAATTAATATTTTCAAACTTTTTATGTTAAAGATGAGTTTATCTAGTTTACAATTTAGTCTCAGAAATCAATTTTCGACTTATAACGAAGTGTGTAGACTTTTTTGAGTTAACGTATATTAAATTCAACATTTTTATGAACTCTTTCTTTTTGTGTTAGCTTTGTCTTTCTATTTGATTCAAGATAGAGGAAATATATAAGGATTTGGATTAGTTCTGCATGGTCTTTCATCCTTCTTCTATTGTGAAATTTGACTTCCTTCATATTTCTTGAATCAACGTACATAGAAATGCAATTTTTACTACACGTACTGCCTTAGAACATATTAATTTTAATTACAATACATTTTTCAAACTTTGTCTGTTAAAGATGAGTTTATCTAGTTTCCAATTTAGTCTCAGAAATCAATTTCCGACTTATAACGAAATGTATAGACTTTTTAGAGTTAACGTATATAAAATTCAACATTCTTATGAACTCTTTCTTTTTATGTTGGCTTTGTCTTTCTAATTGATTCAAGATAGATGAAATTTGTTAGCATTTGGATTAGTTCTGCATGGTCTTTCGTCCTTCTTCTATTGTGAAATTTGACTTCCTTCATATTTTCTTGAATCAACGTACATAGAAATGCAATTTTTACTACACGTATTGCCTTAGAACATATTAATTGTAATTACAATACATTTTTCAAACTTTTTCTGTTAAAGATGACTTTATCTAGTTCACAATTTAGTCTCAGAAATCAATTTCCGACTTATAACGAAATGTGTAGACTTTTTTGAGTTAACGTATATAAAATTCAACATTTTTATGAACTCTTTCTTTTTATGTTGGCTTTGTCTTTCTATCTGATTCAAGATAGATGAAATTTGTTAGGATTTGGATTAGTTCTGCATGATCATTTATCTTTGTTCTATTGTGAAATTTGACTTCCTTGATATTTTCTTGAATCAACGTACATAGAAATGAAATTTTTATTAGAGGTATTACCTTAGAACATATTAATTGTAATTACAATATATTTTTCAAACTTTTTGTGTTAAAGATGAATTTATCTAGTTTACAATTTAGTCTCAGAAATAAATTTCCGACTTATAACGAAGTGTGTAGACTTTTTTGAGTTAACGTATATAAAATTTAACATTTTTATGAACTCTTTCTTTTTGTTTTGGCTTTGTGTTTCTATTTGAATCAAGATAGATGAAATTTGTTAGGATTTGGATTAGTTCTGCATGGTCTTTCATCCTTCTTCTATTGTGAAATTTGGCTTCCTTCATATTTTCTTGAATCAACGTACATAGAAATGCAATTTTTACTAGTCGTATTGCCTTAGAACATATTAATTGTAATTACTATTTTCAAACTTTTTCTGTTAAAGATGAGTTTATCTAGTTTACAATTTAGTCTCAGAAATAAATTTCCGACTTATAACGAAGTGTGTAGACTTATTTGAGTTAACGTATATTAAATTCAACATTTTTATGAACTCTTTGTTTTTGTGTTGGCTTTGCCTTTCTATTTGATTCAAGATAGATGAAATTTGTTAGGATTTGGATTAGTTCTGCATGGTCTTTCATCCTTCTTCTATTGTCAAATTTGGCTTCCTTCATATTTTCTTGAATCAACGTACATAGAAATGCAATTTTTACTAGTCGTATTGCCTTAGAACATATTAATTGTAATTAACATTTTCAAACTTTTTATGTTAAAGATGAGTTTATCTAGTTTACAATTTAGTCTCAGAAATCAATTTTCGACTTATAACGAAGTGTGTAGACTTTTTTGAGTTAACGTATATTAAATTCAACATTTTTATGAACTCTTTCTTTTTGTGTTAGCTTTGTCTTTCTATTTGATTCAAGATAGAGGAAATATATAAGGATTTGGATTAGTTCTGCATGGTCTTTCATCCTTCTTCTATTGTGAAATTTGACTTCCTTCATATTTCTTGAATCAACGTACATAGAAATGCAATTTTTACTACACGTACTTCCTTAGAACATATTAATTTTAATTACAATACATTTTCCAAACTTTGTCTGTTAAAGATGAGTTTATCTAGTTTCCAATTTAGTCTCAGAAATCAATTTCCGACTTATAACGAAATGTATAGACTTTTTAGAGTTAACGTATATAAAATTCAACATTCTTATGAACTCTTTCTTTTTATGTTGGCTTTGTCTTTCTAATTGATTCAAGATAGATGAAATTTGTTAGCATTTGGATTAGTTCTGCATGGTCTTTCGTCCTTCTTCTATTGTGAAATTTGACTTCCTTCATATTTTCTTGAATCAACGTACATAGAAATGCAATTTTTACTACACGTATTGCCTTAGAACATATTAATTGTAATTACAATACATTTTTCAAACTTTTTCTGTTAAAGATGACTTTATCTAGTTCACAATTTAGTCTCAGAAATCAATTTCCGACTTATAACGAAATGTGTAGACTTTTTTGAGTTAACGTATATAAAATTCAACATTTTTATGAACTCTTTCTTTTTATGTTGGCTTTGTCTTTCTATCTGATTCAAGATAGATGAAATTTGTTAAGATTTGGATTAGTTCTGCATGATCATTTATCTTTTTTCTATTGTGAAATTTGACTTCCTTGATATTTTCTTGAATCAACGTACATAGAAATGAAATTTTTATTAGAGGTATTACCTTAGAACATATTAATTGTAATTACAATATATTTTTCAAACTTTTTGTGTTAAAGATGAATTTATCTAGTTTACAATTTAGTCTCAGAAATAAATTTCCGACTTATAACGAAGTGTGTAGACTTTTTTGAGTTAACGTATATAAAATTTAACATTTTTATGAACTCTTTCTTTTTGTTTTGGCTTTGTGTTTCTATTTGAATCAAGATAGATGAAATTTGTTAGGATTTGGATTAGTTCTGCATGGTCTTTCATCCTTCTTCTATTGTGAAATTTGGCTTCCTTCATATTTTCTTGAATCAACGTACATAGAAATGCAATTTTTACTAGTCGTATTGCCTTAGAACATATTAATTGTAATTACTATTTTCAAACTTTTTCTGTTAAAGATGAGTTTATCTAGTTTACAATTTAGTCTCAGAAATAAATTTCCGACTTATAACGAAGTGTGTAGACTTATTTGAGTTAACGTATATTAAATTCAACATTTTTATGAACTCTTTGTTTTTGTGTTGGCTTTGCCTTTCTATTTGATTCAAGATAGATGAAATTTGTTAGGATTTGGATTAGTTCTGCATGGTCTTTCATCCTTCTTCTATTGTCAAATTTGGCTTCCTTCATATTTTCTTGAATCAACGTACATAGAAATGCAATTTTTACTAGTCGTATTGCCTTAGAACATATTAATTGTAATTAACATTTTCAAACTTTTTATGTTAAAGATGAGTTTATCTAGTTTACAATTTAGTCTCAGAAATCAATTTTCGACTTATAACGAAATGTATAGACTTTTTTGAGTTAACGTATATAAAATTCAACATTCTTATGAACTCTTTCTTTTTATGTTGGCTTTGCCTTTCTATTTGATTCAAGATAGATGAAATTTGTTAGGATTTGGATTAGTTCTGCATGGTCTTTCATCCTTCTTCTATTGTCAAATTTGGCTTCCTTCATATTTTCTTGAATCAACGTACATAGAAATGCAATTTTTACTAGTCGTATTGCCTTAGAACATATTAATTGTAATTAACATTTTCAAACTTTTTATGTTAAAGATGAGTTTATCTAGTTTACAATTTAGTCTCAGAAATCAATTTTCGACTTATAACGAAGTGTGTAGACTTTTTTGAGTTAACGTATATTAAATTCAACATTTTTATGAACTCTTTCTTTTTGTGTTAGCTTTGTCTTTCTATTTGATTCAAGATAGAGGAAATATATAAGGATTTGGATTAGTTCTGCATGGTCTTTCATCCTTCTTCTATTGTGAAATTTGACTTCCTTCATATTTCTTGAATCAACGTACATAGAAATGCAATTTTTACTACACGTACTGCCTTAGAACATATTAATTTTAATTACAATACATTTTTCAAACTTTGTCTGTTAAAGATGAGTTTATCTAGTTTCCAATTTAGTCTCAGAAATCAATTTCCGACTTATAACGAAATGTATAGACTTTTTAGAGTTAACGTATATAAAATTCAACATTCTTATGAACTCTTTCTTTTTATGTTGGCTTTGTCTTTCTAATTGATTCAAGATAGATGAAATTTGTTAGCATTTGGATTAGTTCTGCATGGTCTTTCGTCCTTCTTCTATTGTGAAATTTGACTTCCTTCATATTTTCTTGAATCAACGTACATAGAAATGCAATTTTTACTACACGTATTGCCTTAGAACATATTAATTGTAATTACAATACAAGTTTCAAACTTTTTCTGTTAAAGATGACTTTATCTAGTTCACACTTTAGTCTTAGAAATCAATTTCCGACTTATAACGAAATGTGTAGACTTTTTTGAGTTAACGTATATAAAATTCAACATTTTTATGAACTCTTTCTTTTTATGTTGGCTTTGTCTTTCTATCTGATTCAAGATAGATGAAATTTGTTAGGATTTGGATTAGTTCTGCATGATCATTTATCTTTTTTCTATTGTGAAATTTGACTTCCTTGATATTTTCTTGAATCAACGTACATAGAAATGAAATTTTTATTAGAGGTATTACCTTAGAACATATTAATTGTAATTACAATATATTTTTCAAACTTTTTGTGTTAAAGATGAATTTATCTAGTTTACAATTTAGTCTCAGAAATAAATTTCCGACTTATAACGAAGTGTGTAGACTTTTTTGAGTTAACGTATATAAAATTTAACATTTTTATGAACTCTTTCTTTTTGTTTTGGCTTTGTGTTTCTATTTGAATCAAGATAGATGAAATTTGTTAGGATTTGGATTAGTTCTGCATGGTCTTTCATCCTTCTTCTATTGTGAAATTTGGCTTCCTTCATATTTTCTTGAATCAACGTACATAGAAATGCAATTTTTACTAGTCGTATTGCCTTAGAACATATTAATTGTAATTAATATTTTAAAACTTTTTATGTTAAAGATGAGTTTATCTAGTTTACAATTTAGTCTCAGAAATCAATTTTCGACTTATAACGAAGTGTGTAGACTTTTTTGAGTTAACGTATATTAAATTCAACATTTTTATGAACTCTTTCTTTTTGTGTTGGCTTTGTCTTTCTATTTGATTCAAGATCGATGAAATTTGTTAGGATTTGGATTATTTCTGCATGGTCTTTCATCCTTCTTCTATTGTGAAATTTGGCTTCCTTCAAATTTTCTTGAATCAACGTACATAGAAATGCAATTTTTACTAGTCGTATTGCCTTAGAACATATTAATTGTAATTACTATTTTCAAACTTTTTCTGTTAAAGATGAGTTTATCTAGTTTACAATTTAGTCTCAGAAATAAATTTCCGACTTATAACGAAGTGTGTAGACTTATTTGAGTTAACGTATATTAAATTCAACATTTTTATGAACTCTTTGTTTTTGTGTTGGCTTTGCCTTTCTATTTGATTCAAGATAGATGAAATTTGTTAGGATTTGGATTAGTTCTGCATGGTCTTTCATCCTTCTTCTATTGTCAAATTTGGCTTCCTTCATATTTTCTTGAATCAACGTACATAGAAATGCAATTTTTACTAGTCGTATTGCCTTAGAACATATTAATTGTAATTAATATTTTCAAACTTTTTATGTTAAAGATGAGTTTATCTAGTTTACAATTTAGTCTCAGAAATCAATTTTCGACTTATAACGAAGTGTGTAGACTTTTTTGAGTTAACGTATATTAAATTCAACATTTTTATGAACTCTTTCTTTTTGTGTTAGCTTTGTCTTTCTATTTGATTCAAGATAGAGGAAATATATAAGGATTTGGATTAGTTCTGCATGGTCTTTCATCCTTCTTCTATTGTGAAATTTGACTTCCTTCATATTTCTTGAATCAACGTCCATAGAAATGCAATTTTTACTACACGTACTGCCTTAGAACATATTAATTTTAATGACAATACATTTTTCAAACTTTGTCTGTTAAAGATGAGTTTATCTAGTTTCCAATTTAGTCTCAGAAATCAATTTCCGACTTATAACGAAATGTATAGACTTTTTAGAGTTAACGTATATAAAATTCAACATTCTTATGAACTCTTTCTTTTTATGTTGGCTTTGTCTTTCTAATTGATTCAAGATAGATGAAATTTGTTAGCATTTGGATTAGTTCTGCATGGTCTTTCGTCCTTCTTCTATTGTGAAATTTGACTTCCTTCATATTTTCTTGAATCAACGTACATAGAAATGCAATTTTTACTACACGTATTGCCTTAGAACATATTAATTGTAATTACAATACATTTTTCAAACTTTTTCTGTTAAAGATGACTTTATCTAGTTCACAATTTAGTCTCAGAAATCAATTTCCGACTTATAACGAAATGTGTAGACTTTTTTGAGTTAACGTATATAAAATTCAACATTTTTATGAACTCTTTCTTTTTATGTTGGCTTTGTCTTTCTATCTGATTCAAGATAGATGAAATTTGTTAAGATTTGGATTAGTTCTGCATGATCATTTATCTTTTTTCTATTGTGAAATTTGACTTCCTTGATATTTTCTTGAATCAACGTACATAGAAATGAAATTTTTATTAGAGGTATTACCTTAGAACATATTAATTGTAATTACAATATATTTTTCAAACTTTTTGTGTTAAAGATGAATTTATCTAGTTTACAATTTAGTCTCAGAAATAAATTTCCGACTTATAACGAAGTGTGTAGACTTTTTTGAGTTAACGTATATAAAATTTAACATTTTTATGAACTCTTTCTTTTTGTTTTGGCTTTGTGTTTCTATTTGAATCAAGATAGATGAAATTTGTTAGGATTTGGATTAGTTCTGCATGGTCTTTCATCCTTCTTCTATTGTGAAATTTGGCTTCCTTCATATTTTCTTGAATCAACGTACATAGAAATGCAATTTTTACTAGTCGTATTGCCTTAGAACATATTAATTGTAATTAATATTTTAAAACTTTTTATGTTAAAGATGAGTTTATCTAGTTTACAATTTAGTCTCAGAAATCAATTTTCGACTTATAACGAAGTGTGTAGACTTTTTTGAGTTAACGTATATTAAATTCAACATTTTTATGAACTCTTTCTTTTTGTGTTGGCTTTGTCTTTCTATTTGATTCAAGATCGATGAAATTTGTTAGGATTTGGATTAGTTCTGCATGGTCTTTCATCCTTCTTCTATTGTGAAATTTGGCTTCCTTCATATTTTCTTGAATCAACGTACATAGAAATGCAATTTTTACTAGTCGTATTGCCTTAGAACATATTAATTGTAATTACTATTTTCAAACTTTTTCTGTTAAAGATGAGTTTATCTAGTTTACAATTTAGTCTCAGAAATAAATTTCCGACTTATAACGAAGTGTGTAGACTTATTTGAGTTAACGTATATTAAATTCAACATTTTTATGAACTCTTTGTTTTTGTGTTGGCTTTGCCTTTCTATTTGATTCAAGATAGATGAAATTTGTTAGGATTTGGATTAGTTCTGCATGGTCTTTCATCCTTCTTCTATTGTCAAATTTGGCTTCCTTCATATTTTCTTGAATCAACGTACATAGAAATGCAATTTTTACTAGTCGTATTGCCTTAGAACATATTAATTGTAATTAATATTTTCAAACTTTTTATGTTAAAGATGAGTTTATCTAGTTTACAATTTAGTCTCAGAAATCAATTTTCGACTTATAACGAAGTGTGTAGACTTTTTTGAGTTAACGTATATTAAATTCAACATTTTTATGAACTCTTTCTTTTTGTGTTCGCTTTGTCTTTCTATTTGATTCAAGATAGAGGAAATATATAAGGATTTGGATTAGTTCTGCATGGTCTTTCATCCTTCTTCTATTGTGAAATTTGACTTCCTTCATATTTCTTGAATCAACGTACATAGAAATGCAATTTTTACTACACGTACTGCCTTAGAACATATTAATTTTAATTACAATACATTTTTCAAACTTTGTCTGTTAAAGATGAGTTTATCTAGTTTCCAATTTAGTCTCAGAAATCAATTTCCGACTTATAACGAAATGTATAGACTTTTTAGAGTTAACGTGTATAAAATTCAACATTCTTATGAACTCTTTCTTTTTATGTTGGCTTTGTCTTTCTAATTGATTCAAGATAGATGAAATTTGTTAGCATTTGGATTAGTTCTGCATGGTCTTTCGTCCTTCTTCTATTGTGAAATTTGACTTCCTTCATATTTTCTTGAATCAACGTACATAGAAATGCAATTTTTACTACACGTATTGCCTTAGAACATATTAATTGTAATTACAATACATTTTTCAAACTTTTTCTGTTAAAGATGACTTTATCTAGTTCACACTTTAGTCTTAGAAATCAATTTCCGACTTATAACGAAATGTGTAGACTTTTTTGAGTTAACGTATATAAAATTCAACATTTTTATGAACTCTTTCTTTTTATGTTGGCTTTGTATTTCTATCTGAATCAAGATAGATGAAATTTGTTAGGATTTGGATTAGTTCTGCATGATCATTTATCTTTTTTCTATTGTGAAATTTGACTTCCTTGATATTTTCTTGAATCAACGTACATAGAAATGAAATTTTTATTAGAGGTATTACCTTAGAACATATTAATTGTAATTACAATATATTTTTCAAACTTTTTGTGTTAAAGATGAATTTATCTAGTTTACAATTTAGTCTCAGAAATAAATTTCCGACTTATAACGAAGTGTGTAGACTTTTTTGAGTTAACGTATATAAAATTTAACATTTTTATGAACTCTTTCTTTTTGTTTTGGCTTTGTGTTTCTATTTGAATCAAGATAGATGAAATTTGTTAGGATTTGGATTAGTTCTGCATGGTCTTTCATCCTTCCTAATTGTGAAATTCGACTTTCTTAATATTTTCTTGAATCAACGTACATAGAAATGCAATTTTTACTGGACGTATTGCCTTAGAACATATTAATTGTAATTACTATTTTCAAAAAATTTCTGTTAAAGATGAGTTTTTCTAGTTTACAATTTAGTCTCAGAAATAAATTTCCGACTTATAACGAAGTGTGTAGACTTTTTTGAGTTAACGTATATTAAATTCAACATTTTTATGAACTCTTTGTTTTTGTGTTGGCTTTGCCTTTCTATTTGATTCAAGATAGATGAAATTTGTTAGGATTTGGATTAGTTCTGCATGGTCTTTCATCCTTCTTCTATTGTCAAATTTGGCTTCCTTCATATTTTCTTGAATCAACGTACATAGAAATGCAATTTTTACTAGTCGTATTGCCTTAGAACATATTAATTGTAATTAATATTTTCAAACTTTTTATGTTAAAGATGAGTTTATCTAGTTTACAATTTAGTCTCAGAAATCAATTTTCGACTTATAACGAAGTGTGTAGACTTTTTTGAGTTAACGTATATTAAATTCAACATTTTTATGAACTCTTTCTTTTTGTGTTAGCTTTGTCTTTCTATTTGATTCAAGATAGAGGAAATATATAAGGATTTGGATTAGTTCTGCATGGTCTTTCATCCTTCTTCTATTGTGAAATTTGACTTCCTTCATATTTCTTGAATCAACGTACATAGAAATGCAATTTTTACTACACGTACTGCCTTAGAACATATTAATTTTAATTACAATACATTTTTCAAACTTTGTCTGTTAAAGATGAGTTTATCTAGTTTCCAATTTAGTCTCAGAAATCAATTTCCGACTTATAACGAAATGTATAGACTTTTTAGAGTTAACGTATATAAAATTCAACATTCTTATGAACTCTTTCTTTTTATGTTGGCTTTGTCTTTCTAATTGATTCAAGATAGATGAAATTTGTTAGCATTTGGATTAGTTCTGCATGGTCTTTCGTCCTTCTTCTATTGTGAAATTTGACTTCCTTCATATTTTCTTGAATCAACGTACATAGAAATGCAATTTTTACTACACGTATTGCCTTAGAACATATTAATTGTAATTACAATACATTTTTCAAACTTTTTCTGTTAAAGATGACTTTATCTAGTTCACAATTTAGTCTCAGAAATCAATTTCCGACTTATAACGAAATGTGTAGACTTTTTTGAGTTAACGTATATAAAATTCAACATTTTTATGAACTCTTTCTTTTTATGTTGGCTTTGTCTTTCTATCTGATTCAAGATAGATGAAATTTGTTAGGATTTGGATTAGTTCTGCATGATCATTTATCTTTTTTCTATTGTGAAATTTGACTTCCTTGATATTTTCTTGAATCAACGTACATAGAAATGAAATTTTTATTAGAGGTATTACCTTAGAACATATTAATTGTAATTACAATATATTTTTCAAACTTTTTCTATTAAAGATGAATTTATCTAGTTTACAATTTAGTCTCAGAAATAAATTTCCGACTTATAACGAAGTGTGTAGACTTTTTTGAGTTAACGTATATAAAATTTAACATTTTTATGAACTCTTTCTTTTTGTTTTGGCTTTGTGTTTCTATTTGAATCAAGATAGATGAAATTTGTTAGGATTTGGAATAGTTCTGCATGGTCTTTCATCCTTCCTAATTGTGAAATTCGACTTTCTTAATATTTTCTTGAATCAACGTACATAGAAATGCAATTTTTACTGGACGTATTTCCTTAGAACATATTAATTGTAATTACTATTTTCAAACTTTTTCTGTTAAAGATGAGTTTATCTAGTTTACAATTTAGTCTCAGAAATAAATTTCCGACTTATAACGAAGTGTGTAGACTTTTTTGAGTTAACGTATATAAAATTTAACACTTTTATGAACTCTTTAGTTTTGTGTTGGCTTTGTCTTTCTATTTGATTCAAGATAGATGAAATTTGTTAGGATTTGGATTAGTTCTGCATGGTCTTTCATCCTTCTTCTATTGTGAAATTTGACTTCCTTCATATTTTCTTGAATCAACGTACATAGAAATGCAATTTTTACTACACGTATTGCCTTAGAACATATTAATTGTAATTACAATACATTTTTCAAACTTTTTCTGTTAAAGATGATTTTATCTATTTCACAATTTAGTCTCAGAAATCAATTTCCGAATATAATGAAGTGTGTAGACTTTTTTGAGTTAACGTATATTAAATTCAACATTTTTATGAACTCTTTCTTTTTGTGTTGGCTTTGCCTTTCTATTTGATTCAAGATAGATGAAATTTGTTAGGATTTGGATTAGTTCTGCATGGTCTTTCATCCTTCCTATTTGTGAAATTTGACTTTAGTTATATTTTCTTGAATCAACGTACATAGAAATGCAATTTTTACTGGACGTATTGCCTCGGAACATATTAATTATAATAACAATACATTTTTCAAACTTTTTTTGTTAAAGATGAGTTTATCTAGTTTACAATTGAGTCTCAGAAATAAATTTCCGACTTATAACAAAGTGTGTAGACTTTTTTGAGTTAACGTATATTAAATTCAACATTTTTATGAACTCTTTGTTTTTGTGTTGGCTTTGTCTTTCTATTTGATTCAAGATCGATGAAATTGTTAGGATTTGGATTAGTTCTGCATGGTCTTTCATCCTTCTTCTATTGTGAAATTTGGCTTCCTTCATATTTTCTTGAATCAACGTACATAGAAATGCAATTTTTACTAGTCGTATTTCCTTAGAACATATTAATTGTAATTACAATACATTTTTCAAACTATTTCTGTTAAAGATGAGTTTATCTAGATTCCAATTTAGTCTCAGAAATCAATTTCCTTTTTTTTGGTAAGTCCAAAATTGTATTAATGAATATCAAAAATTTACAAGAAGTTTAAAAGAAAAGAGGTTAAGAATCCCCAAAAACTCGCAAACTAATTAAATCTATAATATGGAACATTTGGATATTCTAAAGAACTAACAAAATAAGGTCTCTCATCATAGTTCATCCCTTCACCATTACCAAGTAAACATCCTCTTTTTGCCATAGAGTCTGCTGCAAAATTTACTTCACGGTATGTGTGCATGAATCTAATAGAGTCATAAGTCTCCTGAATACTTCTCCAACGCTGTTTTGCAAACCATGGAATATTATTATGAGAGAAAGCCATAATAGCTCCAATTGAATCTGAGCGCACCAACACCTTTCTAATCTCCCACTTTTGGGCCCATTCCAAACCCACAATCACACCATATAACTCAGCCAAGAAATTATTTGTGCAACCTAGACCAATGCTCATAGGACCAATGAAGTTGTTGTCATGATCTCGGGCTACAACTCCAGCCCCAGCAATCCCCGGATTCCCTTTCACAGCACCATCACAACACAAAAGAAGTTCATCTCTATTTGGAGGGTACCAAAAACACTCAATAGGTTGAATATTCTTCACTTTCCTATGCTTAACACGGAAGTAGTTCAGAATTTCCAAGTCTTCAGCAGTGTTATACATAAAACTCTTCAAACGCATAGAGTATTCATGAATCTGATGAAAAACTCTTTGCTTGAAAAAATGAATGCTTATGCTTTTGTTTTCAAAATACTCCAGATTTCTAGCATGCCACAGATTAGCTCGAACAACTAGGATTGATAACAGCCAAAGATCTTTGATAATTCTACTTCTTCCTTTTGAAACTTTGTAAGCATCAACGATATTAAAATGAGGTTGAAGAGAGAAAATACCTGCAATCCACTGCCAAACTTGTGTTGCATAAGAACAAGACCACAAAATATGATATAAGGATTCCTCTTCACATTTACACAAGTAACATCTATTGGCCAATTCCACTTTAAACCTACTTCTGATCTTGTCAGAAGTTGCGCAAGCTTCTCGGCAGAGCTTCCAGTTTTGTGCAGCAAGTTTAGGATGATTAGACTTCCTCCAAAGCAAGCCAAAATCTTCCAAAACTGTATACTTCTTCCTAATAAGCTCCTTGGCTGATTTAATCGTGAAAACCCCATGTAAATCATGCATCCAGACCCTGCAGTCAGGTCCTCCACGTAAAACTGGAAGATTAGAGGCTTCAACACCAGCACTCATCAACACCTGACCGTGAACTCCATGAAGATGCAAAGCATTATTAATAAGAATATCACTCACCTTGATAGAAAAATCCAGTTCATAGTTTCCTAATATATCAGCAATGCTTTTAGTACCATACCAAACATCATAATAAAGAGATGTTGATCTTCCATCCCCAAGAAGAACTTTAGTGTTTTTATCAACCAGATTTTGAACTGTTTTAATCCGTGGAAAAATAGAGGATTTAACACCATAACGCTTCAATCTCCCACAAGTATAAGTATATTGCGCCCATAAGAAACGCGCCCATTTTTTTTGAGAAGAACGAATACTCCACCACAACTTCATAATCATAGCTCTATTGGTGGTTTCCATGCTCGTAATACCTAAGCCACCTTCTTTCAAAGGACAACAAACTTTAGGAAAACCAACAACAAATTTTCTAGCTATCTCCGCATCACCAGACCAAAGAAAGTTACGAATCACTCTTTCAGCTTGTTGAATGAACTTCTTAGGCCATTTATAGACAGCCATGTTGTGAATGGTGTAACTAGCAATCACTGAGTTAATTAGAACAATTCTATCTTGAAAAGAAAGAAGTTTACCTTTCCAAACAGCAAGTTGGTTTTTGATTTTATCAATAACGTTGCTTATGTGACGATATCGAACTGCACCAGGCATAATTTGCACACCCAAGTATCTATCAGGGAAAGTAGTAACACTCATATCAAGTAAATCAGTTATAGTTCTGCATCTACTCAACGAACCTCCACCATAATATACCTTACTTTTATGACGACAAAAAGATTGACCAGAGGCCGCTTGATATTTACCAAGCAAAACAAGAAGGTTATTCAAGCTCTTCATGTTACCCTTACAAAAGATCATAATGTCATCAGCAAAGAAGAGATGAGTGGGAGAAATACCTCTTTTAGAGAGCATAGGAGTCATCTTCTTTTCTAGAAAAAGCTTGGTAAGATTTCTACTGAGCACATCTTCAATTAGGACAAAAATCATAGGAGATAAGGGGTCACCTTGTCTTAGACCTCTATTAATCTTGAAGAATCCTTCTGGGTTACCATTTAGAAGAATAGAAATACGCGCCGAGTTCAGAATTGAAAGAATCCAAGAGCACCAATTGTCAGAAAAACCATACCTCCGAAAGACCTCCAAGACAAAAGACCAGCTAACCGTATCAAAATCTTGAGTAATATCAAGCTTGAGACCAACATTGCCATCCTTACGTTTTGTCTTAAGATCATTAACCATCTCTGAAGCAACACTTATGTTTTCATGAATGTTACGCCCCTTCATAAAAGCAACTTGCTCTTCTGAAACAAGATTATCAAGAACACTACCAAGTCTAGTAGCTAGGATCTTAGTGAAAATTTTAAAGAAAAAATTACTAAGACCAATAGGCCTAAAATTATTAAGAGTGTTTTGCTCCTTTTACCTTGGAAATTAAAATCAAGAGACTAGAATTAGTACCTTGAGGAATAACCTTCTCTGTCCAGCAATAAATGATAGCATTATAGAGATCTTGCTGAATTATCTCCCAGCAATGTCTATAGAAACAACCAGAGAAACCATCAGGGCCAGGCGCACTGTCAGCTACAAGACTAAAAACCGCCTCTTTAATTTCATCAAGAGTCGGAATTGCATCCATTCTTTGACTGTCTTCAACAGAAATAATGTTGTGCTCATACTCAAACAGATCTTCCTCTAAAGGCAGGTCTGGGCCATTAAATTTATTCTCATAAAAAGACACAACATGGTCTCGAATTTGTTCAAAATCTGTTAGAACATTCCCATGACCATCTACCAATTCAGAAATCATATTGTTGCTCCTACGAGTTCTAATATTGGAATGAAAGAAAGAAGTATTACTAGGAAATGTATAGACTTTTTTGAGTTAACGTATATAAAATTCAACATTCTTATGAACTCTTTCTTTTCATGTTGGCTTTGTCTTTATAAAAATCATAGTGGTATTGTTCAGAATTATGGTTCACTAGGAACAAAAAAGTGTATGAAAAGAAGAACCCTTGTTGGTCTTTATTTCAAAAACGTGTTTTTAGTTTGATGCAAGATTATTCAGTTCGTATGAAGAGTTATATGCATAATTCTATGGATGACTTGAGAATTCTGGAGTTTTTTAGGGTTCGGCATAGAAATGTGAAGTTTACTGATCCCAAGGAGTGTTTTTGGTTTCCTCCTAATGATAATGAATTGCTTTTGTGCACGGATGGCGCCTCAAGAGGTAATCCAGGGGTGGCGGGAGCTGGTGTTGTTGCAAGGAATGCAAATTGTGAAGTGGTAGGTGCAATGTGTATTGGTTTGGGAGTTACTTCTAATTATTTGGCTGAATTGTATGGTATTATTGTGGGTATGGAGGGGGCAGTTCAGTGGGGATATGCTTGCATTGTTATTAGATCAGATTCTACAAGTGTTTTGAAGGCTTTGGAAGAAGATAACGTTCCTTGGTTTGCTAGGCAAAGATGGATGGAAGTTAAAGGTTTATATGGTTCAACTCGTTTTGAATATTCTTTTAGAAATCAAATTTTGCAGCTGATGCAATGGCAAAGCGTGGTTGTTTATTAGAGGATGGGGTTGGTTTTCACTTTGATGGTCGACCAGTTTTTTTAAGTTCTATTGAGTTTCCAAATGTAATTTATTATCGTTTTAAATAGGTTTTAGGAGTTTTTTAGGGGTTTCTCTGATCCCTTTTCTCCTTCACCTATCTTGTAAATATCTTTTTTATCAATATATTTTCTCGACTTAGAAAAAAAAAAAATTTGTCTTTCAAATTGATTCAAGATAGATGAAATTTGTTAGCATTTGGATTAGTTCTGCATGGTCTTTCGTCCTTCTTCTATTGTGAAGTTTGACTTCCTTCATATTTTCTTGAATCAACGTACATAGAAATGCAATTTTTACTACACGTATTGCCTTAGAACATATTAAGTGTAATTACAATACATTTTTCAAACTTTTTCTGTTAAGGATGAGTTTATCTAGTTCACAATTTAGTCTCAGAAATCAATTTCCGACTTATAACGAAATGTGTAGACTTTTTTGAGTTAACGTATATAAACTACAACATTCTTATGAACTCTTTCTTTTTATGTTGGCTTTGTCTTTCTATTTGATTCAAGATCGATGAAATTCGTTAGGATTTGGATTAGTTCTGCATGGTCTTTCATCCTTCTTCTATTGTGAAATTTGGCTTCCTTAATATTTTCTTGAATCAACGTACATAGAAATGAAATTTTTACTAGTCGTATTGCCTTAGAACATATTAATTGTAATTACTATTTTAAAACTTTTTCTGTTAAAGATGAGTTTATCTAGTTTACAATTTAGTCTCAGAAATCAATTTCAGACTTATAACGAAGTGTGTAGACTTTTTTGAGTTAATGTATATTAAATTCAACATTTATGAACTCTTTCTTTTTGTGTTGGCTTTGTCTTTCTATTTGATTCAAGATAGATGAAATATATTAAGATTTGGATTAGTTCGGCATGGTCTTTCATCCTTCTTCTATTGTGAAATTTGACTTCCTTCATATTTTCTTGAATCAACGTACAGAAAAATGAAATTTTTACTAGACGTATTGTTTTAAAACATATTAATTGTGATTACAATACATTTTTTAAACTTTTTCTGTTAAAGATGAGTTTATCTAGTTTACAGATTAGTCTCAGAAATAAATTTCCGACTTATAACAAAGTGTGTATACTTTTTTGAGTTAACGTATATTAAATTCAACATTTTATGAACTCTTTCTTTTTGTGTTGGCTTTGTCTTTCAATTTGATTCAAGATCGATGAAATTTGTTAGGATTTGGATTAGTTCTGCATGGTCTTTCATCCTTCTTCTATTGTCAAATTTGGCTTCCTTCATATTTTCTTGAATCAACGTACATAGAAATGCAATTTTTACTAGTCGTATTGCCTTAGAACATATTAATTGTAATTACTATTTTCAAACTTTTTCTGTTAAAGATGAGTTTATCTAGTTTACAATTTAGTCTCAGAAATCAATTTCCGACTTATAACGAAGTGTGTAGACTTTTTTGAGTTAACGTATATTAAATTCAACATTTTTATGAACTCTTTCTTTTTGTGTTGGCTTTCTCTTTCTATTTGATTCAAGATATAGATGAAATTTGTTAGGATTTGGATTAGTTTTGCATGGTCTTTCATCCTTTGCTATTGTGAAATTTGACTTCCTTCATATTTTCTTGAATCAACGTACATAGAAATGCAATTTTTACTAGACGTATTGCCTTAGAACATATTAATTGTAATTACAATACATTTTTCAAACTTTTTCTGTTAAAGATGAGTTTATCTAGTTTAGAATTTAGTCTCAGAAATCAATTTTCGACTTATAACGAAATGTGTAGACTTTTTTGAGTTAACGTATATTAAATTCAACATTTTTATGAACTCTTTCTTTTTGTGTTGGCTTTGTCTTTCTATTTGATTCAAGATAGATGAAATTTGGTTAGGATTTGGATTAGTTCTGCATGGTCTTTCATCCTTCTTTTATTGTGAAATTTGACTTCCTTCATATTTTCTTGAATCAACGTACATAGAAATGCAATTTTTACTAGGCGTATTGCCTTAGAACATATTAATTGTAATTACAATACATTTTCCAAACTTTTTCTGTTAACGATGAGTTTTTCTAGTTTACAATTTAGTCTCAGAAATCAACTTCCGACTTATTACGAAATGTGTAGACTTTTTTGAGTTAACGTATATAAAACTCAACATTTTTATGAACTCTTTCTTTTCGTGTTGGCATTGTTTTTCTATTTGATTCAAGGTAGATTAAATTTGTTAGTATTTGGATTAGTTCTGCATGGTCTTTCATCATTCTTCTATTGTGAAATTTGACTTCCTTCATATTTTCTTGAATCAACGTACATAGAAATGCAATTTTTCCTAGACGTATTGCCTTAGAACATATTAATTGTAATTACAATACACTTTACAAACTTTTTCTGTTAAAGATGAGTTTATCTAGTTTACAATTTAGTCTCAGAAATCAATTTCCGACTTATAATGAAGTGTGTCCACTTTCTTGAGTTAACTTATATAAAATTCAACATTTTTATGAACTCTTTCTTTTTGTGTTGGCTTTGTATTTCTATTTGATTCAATATAGATGAAATTTGTTAAGATTTGGATTAGTTCTGCATGGTCTTTCATCCTTCTTTTATTGTGAAATTTGACTTCCTTCATATTTTCTTGAATAACCGCACATAGAAATGCAATTTTTACTAGACGTATTGTTCAAGAACATATTAATTGTAATTACAATACATTTTTCAAACTTTTTCTGTTAAAGATGAGTTTATCTAGTTTACAATTTAGTCTCAGAAATCAATTTCCGACTTATAACGAAATGTGTAGAATTTTTTAAGTTAACGTATATAAAATTCAACATTTTTATGAACTCTTTCTTTTTGTGTTGGCTTTGTCTTTCTATTTGATTCAAGATATATGAAATTTGTGAGGATTTGGATTAGTTCTGCATGGTCTTTCATCCTTCTTCTATTGTGAAATTTGACTTCCTTCATGTTTTCTTGAATCAACGTACATAGAAATGCAATTTTTACTAGACGTATTGCCTAAGAACATATTAATTGTAATTACAATACATTTTTCAAACTTTTTCTGTTAAAGATGAGTTTATCTAGTTTACAATTTAGTCTCAGAAATCAATTTTCGACTTATAACAAAATGTGTAGACTTTTTTGAGTTAACGTATATAAAATTCAACATTTTTATGAACTCTTTCTTTTTGTGTTGGCTTTGTCTTTCTATTTGATTCAAGATATATGAAATTTGTTAGGATTTGGATTAGTTCTGCATGGTCTTTCATCCTTC
Organism: Papaver somniferum; assembly: GCF_003573695.1. Classification (NCBI taxonomy): domain Eukaryota; kingdom Viridiplantae; phylum Streptophyta; class Magnoliopsida; order Ranunculales; family Papaveraceae; genus Papaver; species Papaver somniferum. Next base: position 8,304,466 of record NW_020644373.1, read on the forward strand.
TTCTATTGTGAAATTTGACTTCCTTCATGTTTTCTTGAATCAACGTACATAGAAATGCAATTTTTACTAGACGTATTGCCTAAGAACATATTAATTGTAATTACAATACATTTTTCAAACTTTTTCTGTTAAAGATGAGTTTATCTAGTTTACAATTTAGTCTCAGAAATCAATTTTCGACTTATAACAAAATGTGTAGACTTTTTTGAGTTAACTTTTATTAAATTCAACATTTTTATGAACTCTTTCTTTTTGTGTTGGCTTTGTCTTTCTATTTGATTCAAGATAGATGAAATTTGTTAGGATTTGGATTAATTCTGCATGGTCTTTCATCCTTCTTCTATTGTGAAATTTGACTTCCTTTATATTTTATTGAATCAACGTACATAGAAATGCAATTTTTACTAGACGTATTGCCTTAGAACATATTAATTGTAATTACAATACATTTTTCAAACTTTTTCTGTTAAAGATGAGTTTATCTAGTTTACAATTTAGTCTCAGAAATCAATTTTCGACTTATAACGAAATGTGTAGACTTTTTTGAGTTAAGTATATAAAATTCAACATTTTTATGAACTCTTTCTTTTTGTGTCGGCTTTGTCTTTCTATTTGATTCAAGATAGATGAAATTTGTTAGGATTTGGATTAGTTCTGCATGGTCTTTCATCCTTCTTCTATTGTGAAATTTGACTTCCTTCATATTTTCTTGAATCAACGTACATAGAAATACAATTTTTACTAGACGTATTGCCTTAGAACATATTAATTGTAATTACAATACATTTTTCAAATTTTTTCTGTTAAAGATGAGTCTATCTAGTTTACAATTTAGTCTCAGAAATCAATTTTCGACTTATAACGAAATGTGTAGACTTTTTTGAGTTAATGTATATAAAATTCAACATTTTTATGAACTCTTTATTCTTTTGTTGGCTTTGTCTTTCTATTTGATTCAAGATAGATGAAATTTGTTAGGATTCAGATTAGTTCTCCATGGTCTTTCATCCTTATTCTATTGTGAAATTTGACTTGCTTCATATTTTCTTGAATCAACGTACATAGAAATGCAATTTTTACTAAACGTATTGCCTTAGAACATATTGATTGTAATTACAATACATTTTTCAAACTTTTTCTGTTAAAGATGAGTCTATCTAGTTTACAATTTAGTCTCATAAATCAATTTCCGACTTATAACGAAATGTGTAGACTTTTTTGAGTTAACGTATATAAAATTCAAAATTTTTATGAACTCTTTCTTTTTGTGTTGGCTTTGTCTTTCTATTTGATTCAAGATAAATGAAATTTGTTGGGATTTGGATTAGTTCTGCATGGTCTTTCATCCTTCTTCTATTGTGAAATTTGACTTCCTTCATATTTTCTTGAATCAACGTACATAGAAATGCAATTTTTACTAGACGAATTGCCTTAGAACATATTAATTGTAATTACAATACATTTTTCAAACTTTTTCTGTTAAAGATGAGTCTATCTAGTTTACAATTTAGTCTCAGAAATCAATTTCCGACTTATAACGAAATGTGTAGACTTTTTTGAGTTAACGTATATTAAATTCAACATTTTTATGAACTCTTTCTTTTTGTGTTGGATTTGTCTTTCTATTTGATTCAAGATAGATGAAATTCGTTAGGATTTGGATTAGTTCTGCATGGTCTTTCATCCTTCTTCTATTGTGAAATTTGACTTCCTCCATATTTTCTTGAATCAACGTAAATAGAATTGCAATTTTTACTAGACGTATTTCCTTAGAACATATTAATATTTTTCAAACTTTTTCTGTTAAAGATGAGTCTATCTAGTTTACAATTTAGTCTCAGAAATCAATTTCCGACTTATAACGAAATGTGTAGACTTTTTTGAGTTAACGTATATAAAATTCAACATTTTTATGAACTCTTTCTTTTTGTGTTGGCTTTGTCTTTCTATTTGATTCAAGATAGATGAAATTTGTTAGGATTTGGATTAGTTCTGCATGGTGTTTCATCTTTCTTCTATTGTGAAATTTGACTTCCTTCATATTTTCTTGAATCAACGTAAATAGAATTGCGATTTTTACTAGACGTATTGCCTTAGAACATATTGATTGTAATTACAATAAATTTTTCAAACTTTTTCTGTTAAAGATGAGTTTATCTAGTTTACAATTTAGTCTCAGAAATCAATTTCCGACTTATAACGAAGTGTGTAGACTTTTTTGAGTTAACGTATATTAAATTCAACATTTTAATGAACTCTTTCTTTTTGTGTTAGCTTTGTCTTTCTATTTGATTCAAGATAGATGAAATATATTAGGATTTGGATTAGTTCTGCATGGTCTTTCATCCTTCTTTTATTGTGAAATTTGACTTCCTTCATATTTCTTGAATCAACGTAAATAGAAATGCAATTTTTACTAGTCGTATTGCCTTAGAACATATTAATTGTAATTACAATACATTTTTTAAACTTTTTCTGTTAAAGATGAGTTTATATAGTTTCCAATTTAGTCTCAGAAATCAATTTCCGACTTATAACGAAATGTATAGACTCTTTTGAGTTAACGTATATAAAATTCAACATTCTTATGAACTCTTTCTTTTTATGTTGGCTTTGTCTTTCTAATTGATTCAAGATAGATGAAATTTGTTAGCATTTGGATTAGTTCAGCATGGTCTTTCATCCTTCTTCTATTGTGAAATTTGACTTCCTTCATATTTTCTTGAATCAACGTACATAGAAAAGCAATTTTTACTACACGTATAGCCTTAGAACATATTAATTGTAATTACAATACATTTTTCAAACTTTTTCTGTTAAAGATGAGTTTATCTAGTTCACAATTTATTCTTAGAAATCAATTTCCGGCTTATAACGAAATGTGTAGACTTTTTTGAGTTAACGTATATAAAATTCAACATTTTTATAAACTCTTTCTTTTTATGTTGGCTTTGTCTTTCTATCTGATTCATGATAAATGAAATTTGTTAGGATTTGGATTAGTTCTGCATGATCTTTCATCTTTTTTCTATTGTGAAATTTCACTTCCTTGATATTTTCTTGAATCAACGTACATAGAAATGAATTTTTATTAGAGGTATTACCTTAGAACATATTAATTGTAATTGCAATATATTTTTCAAACTTTTTCTGTTAAAAATTAGTTTATCTAGTTTACAATTTAATCTCAGAAATCAATTTCCGACTTATAACGAAGTGTATAGACTTTTTTGAGTTAACGTATATTAAATTCAACATTTTTATGAACTCTTTCTTTTTGTGTTAGCTTTGTCTTTCTATTTGATTCAAGATATTTGAAATTTGTTAGGATTTGGATTAGTTCTGCTTGGTCTTTCAACCTTCTTCTATTGTGAAACTTGACTTCCTTGATATTTTCTTGAATCAACGTACATAGAAATTAAATTTTTATTAGAGGTATTACCTTAGAACATATTAATTGTAATTACAATATATTTTTCAAACTTTTTCTGTTAAAAATGAGTTTATCTAGTTTACAATTTAATCTCAGAAATCAATTTCCGCCTTATAACGAAGTGTGTAGACATTTTTGAGTTAACGTATATCAAATTCAACACTTTTATGAACTCTTTCTTTTTGTGTTGGCTTTGTCTTTCTAATTGATTCAAGATAGATGAAATTTGTTAGCATTTGGATTAGTTCAGCATGGTCTTTCGTCCTTCTTCTATTGTGAAATTTGACTTCCTTCATATTTTCTTGAATCAACGTACATAGAAAAGCAATTTTTACTACACGTATAGCCTTAGAACATATTAATTGTAATTACTATACATTTTTCAAACTTTTTATGTTAAAGATGAGTTTATCTAGTTTACAATTTCGTCTCAGAAATCAATTTCCGACTTATAACGAAATGTGTAGACTTTTTTGAGTTAACGTATATAAAATTCAACATTTATATGAGCTCTTTCTTTTTATGTTGGCTTTGTCTTTCTATGTGATTCAAGATAGATGAAATTTGTTAGGATTTGGATTAGTTCTGCATGATCTTTCATCTTTCTTCTATTGTGAAATTTGACTTCCTTCATATTTTCTTGAATCAACGTACATAGAAATGCAATTTTTACTAGACGTATTGCCTTAGAACATATTAATTGTAAGTACAATACATTTTTCAAACTTTTTCTGTTAAGGATGAGTTTATATAGTTTACAATTTAGTCTCAGAAATCAGCTTCCGACTTATAACGAAGTGTGTAGATTTTTTTGAGTTAACGTATATAAAATTTAACATTTTTATGAACTCTTTCTTTTTGTATTGGGTTTGTCTTTCTATATGATTCAAGATAGATGAAATTTGTTAGGATTTGGATTAGTTCTGCTTGGTCTTTCAACCTTATTCTATTGTGAAATTTGACTTCCTTGATGTTTTCTTGAATCAACGTACATAGAAATGAATTTTTATTAGAGGTATTACCTTAGAACATATTAATTGTAATTGCAATATATTTTTCAAACTTTTTCTGTTAAAAATGAGTTTATCTTGTTTACAATTTAATCTCAGAAATCAATTTCCGACTTATAACGAAGTGTATAGACTTTTTTGAGTTAACGTATATTAAGTTCAACATTTTTATGAACTCTTTCTTTTTGTGTTGGCTTTGTCTTTCTATTTGATTCAAGATATATGAAATTTGTTTGGATTTGGATTAGTTCTGCTTGGTCTTTCAACCTTCTTCTATTGTGAAACTTGACTTCCTTGATATTTTCTTGAATCAACGTACATAGAAATTAAATTTTTATTAGAGGTATTACCTTAGAACATATTAATTGTAATTACAATATATTTTTCAAACTTTTTCTGTTAAAAATGAGTTTATCTAGTTTACAATTTAATCTCAGAAATCAATTTCCGACTTATAACGAAGTGTGTAGACATTTTTGAGTTAACGTATATTAAATTCAACATTCTTATGAACTCTTTGTTTTTGTGTAGGCTTTGTCTTTCTATTTGATTCAAGATATATGAAATATATTAGGATTTGGTTTAGTTCTTCATGGTCTTTCATCCTTCTTCTATTGTGAAATTTGACTTCCTTCATATTTTCTTGAATCAACGTACATAGAAATGCAATTTTTACTAGTCGTATTTCCTTAGAACATATTAATTGTAATTACTATACGTTTTTCAAACTTTTTATGTTAAAGATGAGTTTATCTAGTTTACAATTTAGTCTCAGAAATCAATTTCCGACTTATAACGAAATGTGTAGACTTTTTAGAGTTAACGTATATAAAATTCAACATTTATATGAGCTCTTTCTTTTATGTTGGCTGTGTCTTTCTATGTGATTCAAGATAGATGAAATTTGTTAGGATTTGGATTAGTTCTGCATGATCTTTCATCTTTCTTCTATTGTGAAATTTGACTTCCTTCATATTTTCTTTAATCAACGGACATAGAAATGCAATTTTTACTAGACGTATTGCCTTAGAACATATTAATTGTAAGTACAATACATTTTTCAAACTTTTTTTGTTAAGGATGAGTTTATATAGTTTACAATTTAGTCTCAGAAATCAGCTTCCGACTTATAACGAAGTGTGTAGACTTTTTTGAGTTAACGTATATAAAATTTAACATTTTTATGAACTCTTTCTTTTTGTATTGGTTTTGTCTTTCTATCTGATTCAAGATAGATGAAATTTGTTAGGATTTGGATTAGTTCTGCATGGTCTTTCATCTTTCTTCTATTGTGAAATTTGACTTCCTTCATATTTTCTTGAATCAACGTACACAGAAATGCAATTTTTACTAGACGTATTGCCTTAGAACATATTATTGTACTTACAATACATTTTTCATACTTTTTCTGTTAAAGATGAGTTTATCTAGTTTACAATTTAGTCTCAGAAATCTATTTCCGAATTATAATGAAGTGTGTAGACTTTTTTGAGTTAACGTATATAAAATTCAACATTTTTATGAACTCTTTCTTTTTGTATTGGGTTTGTCTTTCTATATGATTCAAGATAGATGAAATTTGTTAGGATTTGGATTAGTTCTACTTGGTCTTTCAACTTTCTTCTATTGTGAAATTTGACTTCCTTGATATTTTCTTGAATCAACGTACATAAAAATAAAAGTTTTAGTAGAGGTATTACCTTAGAACATATTAATTGTAATTACAATATATTTTTCAAACTTTTTCTGTTAAAGATGAATTTATCTAGTTTACAATTTAGTCTCAGAAATCAACTTCCGACTTATAACGAAGTGTGTAGACTATTTTGGGTTAACGTATATAAAATTCAACATATTTATGAACTCTTTATTTTTGTATTTGCTTTGTCTTTCTATCTGATTCAAGATAGATGAAATTTGTTAGGATTTGGATTAGTTCTACTTGGTCTTTCAACTTTCTTCTATTGTGAAATTTGACTTCCTTGATATTTTCTTGGACCAATGTACATAGAAATGAAATTTTTATTAGAGGTATTACCTTAGAACATATTAATTGTAATTACAATATATTTTTCAAACTTTTCTGTTAAAGATGAATTTATCTAGTTTACAATTTAGTCTCAGAAATCAACTTCCGACTTATAACGAAGTGTGTAGAATTTTTTCAGTTAACATATACAAAATTTAACAATTTTATGAACTCTTTCCTTATGTGTTGGCTTTGTCTTTCAACCTTATTCTATTGTGAAATTTGACTTCCTACATATTTTCTTAAATCAACGTAAATAGAAATGCAATTTTTACTAGATGTATTGCCTTAGAACATATTAATTCTGATTACAATACATTTTTCAAACTTTTCTGTTAAAGATGAGTTTATCTAGTTTACAATTTAGTCTCAGAAATCAATTTCCGACTTATAAAGAAGTGTGTAGACTTTTTTGAGTTAACATATATAAAATTCAACATTTTTATGAACTCTTTCTTCTTGTGTTAGCTTTGTCTTTCTATTTGATTCAAGATAGATGAAATTTGTTAGGATTTGGATTAGTTCTGCATGGTCTTTCATCCTTGTTCTATTGTGAAATTCGACTTCCTTCATATTTTCTTGAATCAACGTACATAGAAATGCAATTTTTACTAGACATATTGGCTTAGAACATATTAATTGTAATTACAATACATTTTTCAAACTTTTACTGTTAAAAATGAGTTTATATAGTTTACAATTTAGTCTCAGAAATCAGCTTCCGACTTATAACGAAATGTGTAGACTTTTTTGAGTTAACGTATATAAAATTCAACATTTTTATGAACTCTTTCTTTTTGTGTTGGCTTTGTCTTTCTATTTGATTCAAGATCGATGAAATTTGTTAGGATTTGGATTAGTTCTGCATGGTCTTTCATCCTTCTTATATTGTGAAATTTGGCTTCCTTCATATTTTCTTGAATCAACGTACATAGAAATGCAATTTTTACTAGTCGTATTGCCTTAGAACATATTAATTGTAATTACTATACATTTTCAAACTTTTTATGTTAAAGATGAGTTTATCTAGTTTACAAATTAGTCTCAGAAATCAATTTCAAACTTATAACGAAATGTGTAGACTTTTTTGAGTTAACGTATATAAAATTCAACATTTATATGAACTCTTTCTTTTTATGTTGGCTTTGTCTTTCTATGTGATTCAAGATTTATGAAATTTGTTAGGATTTGGATTAGTTCTGCATGATCTTTCATCTTTCTTCTATTGTGAAATTTGACTTCCTTCATATTTTCTTGAATCAACGTACATAGAAATGCAATTTTTACTAGACGTATTGCCTTAGAACATATTATTGTACTTACAATACATTTTTCATACTTTTTCTGTTAAAGATGAGTTTATCTAGTTTACAATTTAGTCTCAGAAATCAATTTCCGAATTATAATGAAGTGTGTAGACTTTTTTGAGTTAACGTATATAAAATACAACATTCTTATGAACACTTTCTTTTTATGTTGGCTTTGTCTTTCTATTTGATTCAAGATAGATGAAATTTGTTAGGATTTGGATCAGTTCTGCATTGTCTTTCGTCCGTCTTCTATTGTGAAATTTGACTTCCTTCATATTTTCTTGAATCAACGTACATAGAAATAAATTTTTTATTAGAGGTATTACCTTAGAACATATTAATTGTAATTACAATATATTTTTCAAACTTTTTCTGTTAAAGATGAATTTATCTAGTTTAGAATTTAGTCTCAGAAATCAACTTCCGACTTATAACGAAGTGTGTAGACTATTTTGGGTTAACGTATATAAAATTCAACATATTTATGAACTCTTTATTTTTGTATTGGCTTTGTCTTTCTATCTGATTCAAGATAGATGAAATTTGTTAGGATTCGGATTAGTTCTACTTGGTCTTTCAACTTTCTTCTATTGTGAAATTTGACTTCATTGATATTTTCTTGATTCAACGTACATAGAAATAAATTTTTTATTAGAGGTAGTACCTTAGAACATATTAATTGTAATTACAATATATTTTTCAAACTTTTTCTGTTAAAGATGAATTTATCTAGTTTACAATTTAGTCTCAGAAATCAACTTCCGACTTATAACGAAGTGTGTAGACTATTTTGGGATAACGTATATAAAATTCAACATATTTATGAACTCTTTATTTTTGTATTGGCTTTGTCTTTCTATCTGATTCAAGATAGATGAAATTTGTTAGGATTTGGATTAGTTCTACTTGGTCTTTCAACTTTCTTCTGTTGTGAAATTTGACTTCCTTGATATTTTCTTGGATCAACGTACATAGAAATGAAATTTTTATTAGAGGTATTACCTTAAAACATATTAATTTTAATTACAATATATTTTTCAAACTTTTCTCTTAAAGATGAATTTATCTAGTTTACAATTTAATCTCAGAAATCAACTTCCGACTTATAACGAAGTGTGTAGAATTTTTTCAGTTAACAAATATAAAATTTAACAATTTTATGAACTCTTTCCTTATGTGTTGGCTTTGTCTTTCAACCTTCTTCTATTGTGAAGTTTGACTTCCTTCATATTTTCTTGAATCAACGTAAATAGAAATGCAATTTTTACTAGATGTATTGCCTTAGAACATATTAATTTTGATTACAATACATTTTTCAAACTTTTCTGTTAAAGATGAGTTTATCTAGTTTACAATTTAGTCTCAGAAATCAATTTCCGACTTATAACGAAGTGTGTAGACTTTTTTGAGTTAACATATATAAAATCCAATATTTTTTTTTTGCTAGGTCAAAATGGTTTATTAAAGCAAAAAAACGTAATTACAAGAATTACAAAATGGGAGGCGCTAGGCCTCCACACCCCCATAAACCAAAGGGGCAAAAAACTCTAAAAAACGCATAAAATAAACTCTTAAGCACTAAAAAATAGCATAAAGAAGAAAACTAATAACGTTTTCGCCCCTTATTTCCAATATTTTTATGAACTCTTTCTTCTTGTGTTAGCTTTGTCTTTCTATTTGATTCAAGATAGATGAAATTTGTTAGGATTTGGATTAGTTTTGCATGGTCTTTCATCCTTGTTCTATTGTGAAATTTGACTTCCTTCATATTTTCTTGAATCAACGTACATAGAAATGCAATTTTTACCAGACATATTGCCTTAGAACATATTAATTGTAATTACAATACATTTTTCAAACTTTTTCTGTTAAAGATGAGTTTATATAGTTTACAATTTAGTCTCAGAAATCAGCTTCCGACTTATAACGAAGTGTGTATACTATTTTGAGTTAACGTACATAAAATTTAACATTTTTATGAACTCTTTCTTTTTGTATTGGCTTTGTCTTTCTATCTGATTCAAGATAGAAAAATTTTGTTAGGATTTGGATTAGTTCTGCTTGGTCTTTCAACCTTCTTCTATTGTGAAATTTGACTTCCTTGATATTTTCTTGAATCAACGTACATAGAAATGAAATTTTTATTAGAGGTTTTACCTTAGAACATATTAATTGTAATTACAATATATTTTTCAAACTTTTTCTGTTAAAAATGAGTTTATCTAGTTTACAATTTAGTCTCAGAAATCAATTTCCGACTTATAACGAAATTTGTAGACTTTTTTGAGTTAACGTATATAAAATTCAACATTTTTATGAACTCTTTCTTTTTATGTTGGCTTTTTCTTTCTATTTGATTCAAGATAGATGTAATTTGTTAGGATTTGGATTAGTTCTGCATGGTCTTTCATCCTTGTTCTATTGTAAAATAAGACTTCCTTCATATTTTCTTGAATCAACGTACATAGAAATGCAATTTTTACTAGATGTATTGCCTTAGAACATATTAATTGTAATTACAATACATTTTTCAAACTTTTTCTGTTAAAGATGAGCTTATCTAGTTTACAATTTAGTCTCAGAAATCAATTTCCGACTTATAACGAAGTGTGTAGACTTTTTTGAGTTAACATATATAAAATTCAACATTTTTATGAACTCTTTCTTCTTGTGTTAGCTTTGTCTTTCTATTTGATTCAAGATAGATGAAATTTGTGAGGATTTGGATTAGTTCTGCATGGTCTTTCAATCTGATTCAGGATAGATGAAATTTTTTTCGTAATTTTTCTTTTTTTTCTCTCTCTTGGATCTGAGGCGATTTTTCCTTAGGGTTTTGGGTTTTCAAACTTTTCAATTTTTTTGGTTCTCCTCAATCATCTACGGGTGATTTGAGATGGGAGATGCTTCTCATGCGTCTCATGCTAGGTCTCGTACTTATGCTGATCAGGTGAAGGGGAAGCAACAGCTTCCAACAACATCTATTGATCTCAGTTCTTTACCATTGCCAACGTTAAAAGAAGGCAAACCAGCGATTGTTTTACCTGAATCTTTCTATTTGGAAGGTTGTGATATTTGGAAATTCAGTCTTATTGGACGTTTAGATTTCAAAGGAATTACTTTCCAAGAGGTGAAGGATGATTTGGAACATCAATGGCAGCTAGGTCAAGGTGCGGTTCAGCTAATTCCTATGAGTAGAGGTTTCTTCACCATCAAGTTACAATCCCAAACAGCAAAAGAAAAGCTTTTGAATGCTGAAGCTTGGTTTTTTACGCATCAAAAGCTAACCCTAATTGAATGGTTTCCTGGTTTTGATGCTGAAAAACAAAGATCATCTCATGCTTCCGTGTGGGTTTCTTTTCCAGGGCTTCCATTAGAATTCTGGACAGAAAAAACGCTATTGTCCTTGGCTAAATCATTAGGAACTCCAATTGTGGTTGATAGACGTACTCTTGCTCATGAATATGGTCACTTTGCATCAGTTTTGGTGGATATTAATTTTGCTGAAGCATCTACTGATGCTATTCATATTACGGTTAGGGATTTATATTTTTGGCAATCTGTTGAGATTCAAAAAGTTCCAAGATATTGTTCCAAGTGCAAGTTGATTGGGCATACTGATCATGAATGTAGAAAGCAGCACAAGGAAAATACTGAGCGACAACTTGTGGTAAGCAAACAAGTTAGCGTTGATGATTCTCAACCTGGCGTGAGCAATATTCCTAAACCTGCTGGTGGGAATGGAAAGTGGCTAGGCGTAAGAAGAAGGGTAAGAAAAAAGCTCACAACGTCAATGTAGATGCTCGTGATGTTTTTGATAATATTGCTGGGGAAGAAGCTGATGTGGAGTTTGCTGCTAAGCTGGTGAAGGCTCAGCAGTTGGAGGTTGTTATGGCACAAGCCAAAGCTGATTTTGAATCTGTCTATGTTGAATTGGCGAGAACTAAACAAGCGCAGGCTTCAAAATCAGTTTTAGTTAAGAATGGAAAAGTGGGTGAAACTAATCCATCAACTATAACAAGTTTGGTTGGAACTAGGATTCCCAAACCTGTTAGGATTGTGACAGCAACTCCTACTCCTCTTTGTGATCAGCTTACGGCTGGGGAGTTTCTTTTGAATAAAAACAGATATAATGCTATTGAAACAATTCAAGATGTGGAGGAGAGTTCAGCTGATGCAAAGTTTAGGGCTGATCAAGAAGCTAGGCGTGTTCGCATGCAATCCATGCATAAGGTAGTGAATACTACTGAGGGTAGGAATGCTTCTGATTCCGAGTCTCTTCAGGACTCCAATTTGAGAATTTGTGCTGAAAAAGGAAGTTTACCAAGAATTGATTCTGGTACAACTTCTCAGATTGATACTAACTCCTCCAAATCTGGTTTTTAATGCGTGTTCTATATTGGAACATAAATGGCATTGCACGTGATGCTGCTAAGAATAAGTTGCATGAGTTATTTCATGATTTCAAGCCGGATATTTTATGTATTGCAGAGCCAAAGGTACATTGTACTTTAAATTTCTTGCAAACTTTATATGTGGATGGCTATAAGAAAGAAGTTATTCATAATTCTGTTGGTTCGTCTAAAGGAAACATATGGGTTTTTTGGTCCAGCTGCATAGCTACGTCTGTAGTTATGAATTCTAGCAGGCAAGCTATTACTATTGAAGTAGAGGGGGTTTTGATTTCCTTTGTTCATGCTAGTTGTTTACGTGTCACGAGAAGAAGTTTATGGCAGCAACTTTCTTCAGTTGATAATAATACTCCATGGTTGGTTATGGGTGATTTTAATTGTGTTCTTCGCAATGAGGAGAAGAGAGGAGGTAGACAACCACGTACTTCAGTCATCAATGATTTTAGTGATTGGATGGAGGATAATGATCTTTTTGAAGCTGATTTTTTGGGTTCTAAGTTCACTTGGGCTAATGGCCAATCTGGTGTTCGTAGAATACTTTGTAAGCTAGATAGAGCTTTGATCAATGAGGCATGGCTTATTAAGTTTGAGAATTGGAGGTGTAAAGCTCTTCCTCGTGAAGTTTCTGACCATTCCACTCTTATTGGCTTTCCTTTTGTTAAGACTAGACCGAAACGAGCTCCTTTTAGAGTTCAGAAGATGTGGTTTTCTCATTCAGACTTCATGCGCATGGTGAGTGAGAGTTGGAACGCCCCTATTACTGGTACGCCTGCTTTTATTTTTCCTTCCAAACTTAAAAGGTTGAAGGTTATCATGAAAGAGTGGAATTTACGTGTCTTTGGCAATGTGTATGCTAAGCTCAAGCAAGCGCAGTTGACTATGGAAGTGGCGCTTACAATTTCAGATAAGGATCCAGAGGATGTAACTAAGCTGAATTATGCCAAAGAGGCTTCAGTTACACTTCAGGAAATTCGTGCACAACAAGCTACTATGTTGAAGCAAAAGTCAAGAAATAAATGGCTTCAGGAAGGTGCTAGTAATACTTCTTTTTTTCATGCCAATTTTAGGACTAGAAGGAGTAGTAACATGATTTCGGAGTTGGTGGATGATAATGGGGTTGTTATAACTGATTGTGACCAAATTAAAGACCACACCGTGGCCTATTTTGAGGATAAATTTAATGGTGCTGAGTTGCCTATTGATGATGCTTTGTTTCAATATGATCATAACATTATTTCCGTGGAAGATAGTCAGAGAATGGATGAGATTCCTACTATTGAAGAGATTAAGAATGCTGTTTTTGATCTTGGCGCTGATAGTGCCCCTGGGCCGGATGGTTTCTCTGGTTGTTTCTATAGGCATTGCTGGGATGTGATTCAGCAAGACCTTTTCAATGCTGTCACGTATTGCTGGCGTCGGCAGATGATTCCTCAAGGTACTAATTCTAGTCTTATTATTTTACTTGCCAAGTTTAGAGGGGCCAATTCTCTTCGAAACTTCAGGCCTATTGGTCTTAGTAATTTTTCTTTAAGATTTTTACTAAGATTTTAGCTACAAGACTGGGGAGTGTTCTTGATAATTTGGTTTCAGAAGAGCAAATTGCTTTTATGAAGGGGAGAAATATTCATGAGAACATTAGTGTGGCGTTGGAGATGATCAATGATTTAAAAACTAAGCGGAGGGATGGTAATTTGGGGTTGAAGCTAGATATTACTCAAGCTTTTGACACGGTTAGCTGGTCCTTTGTCTTAGAGGTTTTTCGAAAATATGGTTTCTCTCATACATGGTGTTCTTGGATCTGGTCAATCCTTAATTCAGCAAGGATTTCTATTCTTCTTAATGGAAGTCCTGAGGGTTTCTTCACAACCAATAGAGGTCTGAGGCAAGGTGATCCTTTATCTCCCCTTATTTTTGTTCTTATTGAAGATGTTCTGAGTAGAAATCTCACGAAGTTGTTTGTGGAAAAGAAGATGACGCCAATGCTCTCGAAGAAAGGTATTTCTCCCACTCACCTTTTCTTTGCTGATGACATTATGATTTTTTTGTAAAGGCAATATGAAGAGTTTGCATAATCTTCTAGCTTTGCTTGGTAAATATCAAAGTGCCTCTGGGAAATCTGTTTGTCGTCAAAAGAGTAAGGTTTATTATGGTGGTGGTTCCTTGAGTCGCTGTGGAACAATCACTAATTTACTTGGTATGGAAGTTTCCAATTTTCCGGACTTTTTTTTTTTTTTGCTAGGTCAAAATGGTTTATTAAAGCAAAAAAACGTAATTACAAGAATTACAAAATGGGAGGCGCTAGGCCTCCACACCCCCATAAACCAAAGGGGCAAAAAAACTCTAAAAAACGCATAAAATAACCTCTTAAGCACTAAAAAATAGCATAAAGAAGAAAACTAATAACGTTTTCGCCCCTTATTTCCAACTATAAAATTCCTCTTCTTGGGAATGAGATCATCAATTATTTTAGTCAAATCATAGTGCCCCTTGAATTCATCTTCATAATCATCATAAGTTTCATCATTGTCATAATCCTGTTCATTTTCATCTGAAGCATAATTACCACCTGGAACAAGCTTAATAGGAGATTGAACATTCATTTTCTTCTTTTTTTCCTCTAAATAGTCTCGTCGAAAGGCTGGATCTCTAATGAATTTAGTACGCACTTCATCAAGTTGAATAGTACTTGCCTCATCTAGTTCCTCTGTAGACAAAATATTATCTAGATCAAAAACATTTTCCTCCAACCCTGCTTGAATGTCCTTGTTATGCTCACGGCTTGGACTGTCCTCATTACACTTTGAATTCATAGCCATGATCTTGGCAGCTTGCTTGGCCACTTTTCTAGCTTGCTTCCTGGCTAGAATATCTGCATCAATTTCACCCCAATCTTTCAAACCCATACTATTTTCCGAGTCACTAGAACCATCTTGTTCCTCCTCCACCAAAATCTCACTAGAATCATTAGTAAGGCCTAACTCTGAAGCTAGGGAACCATACTTGTTATTCACCACAAGTTCAGCTTGAAAAAGCTCATCCACCAAAGGAGTATCGAAAGATTTAAATTTAAAAGATGTACGTTTATTAGGGGAGTTCTTACCCATAACTATTTTCCAATCCTCTTTAGAACTGGTCGTACCCTTTTCAGGATTTTGCTTGAACACGGAATTTGTTTCCATAACTGAATTTGTTATAAATGCAGAATCATACTGAATATTTGGAATATCTTCCAAATTCTTTTTAGACACGAACTCTTGCTGGGCTTTAAGAGTTTGCACGGACTGATCTCCCAAAATTGGCTGAGCTTCCCTAGTTTGCACGGACTCTTGCTGAGCTTTCCCAGTTTGTACGGACTCTTGCTGAGCTTTCCTAGTTTGCACGGACTCTTGTTCCCTAGTTTGCACGAATTGCTTACTAGAGTTCCCTTGTGTACTATCTGCATTGTCAATATGGATAGAATTCTTACGTAAAGCAAGATCTTTTTTGGCTGAAATATTGTTTTTACATCTCATCAACTTAATCTGAGCTTCACGATACTCAGTAAAAGCTTTTTCGAGCTGCTCTTCTAGATGTTTATCATCATACTTCTCATGAATTGATTCAATATCCTCAGAAACAGCAACCTCATGAACTGAATTTATACTCTCCTTACCAGCCTTCACATTATTGACGTTAATTGCATGGCCTGCATGGGAAGTTTCACCAACTTTTTTCCAAACAGATTTGAGTGATTTTCCTTCTTTGTCATTCTTAATGTTCACAGTAGGTGACTTCTTTACAGCATTAGAACCTCCCAAAATTTTCTTTGCAGCAAGGCAATTCTCAAATTTGTGGCCCATAAACTTACAATGAGTGCAGAATTTGACATTCTCTAAGTCTTGAATTTCAATATACTGCCAGAACTCTTTTCCATTTGCATTCAAGCGAATTCTTTTAGGAATCAACTTAGCAAAGTCAATATCAATCAGAACCGCAGCATAGTTTCCAACATCATGATCCAAAGTCTTTTGATCAATAGCAATCGGTTTTCCAATAATTTTAGCAATGGAAAGAAGAATTTTCTTAGTCCATAACTCAATGTACAAACCAGGGAAACTTACCCAAACTGAAGCTCTTGAAGTTTGCTGTCTTTCTGGATCAAAATTTGGGTAAAAATTGAAAACCCTAAGCTGTTGATTCTGTATAAGCCAAGTATCACCATGCCATACACGTTCTTGTCATCTGCTGAAGTTAACTTTATGATAAAGAACCCTTTTGTCATTGGAACTAACTTACATCTTCCAGCACCGAAACCCCATTGTTCCTCCAAACTCTTTTGAACATCAGCAAGTTTTAAGCCCTTAAAGTTCAATCTCCCAATGAGACTGAACTGAAATATATCACGTCCCTCTTGAAGAAGATTATTAGGAAAAACCAAAGATGGTTCTTCCAAATATGTTGATGCCTCAGGGAGAGAAAAGAAATCTGAATCTGTTAACATATAGGGTTTTTTACCCTTAACCAAATCAGCAAAAGATACCTTATTGTTCCCATGATTATTCACGTTTAGAATCAGGGTTTTCCCCCATCCTAAATCACCAAGGATCCAATTTTCCGGACAGGTATTTGGGAGTTTAGATCATGCCTGGGGATGTTAGATATCGTCACATTAGCAATGTGATAGAGAAAATAAAGAATCAACTTTCGGTTTGGAAGGGAAGATTACTTTCTTTTCAAGATAGAGTTGTTCTTATTAATTCAGTGATAGCAAGCTATGCCATTCACAACATGGCGGTGTACAAGTGGCCTAGAAAGTTTGTTCAACAGGCGGAAAGAGCCATTCATAATTTTCTTTGGTCTGGTGATGCTGATGTTACTAGGAAATTTGTTGTTGGGTATCCTAAAGTTGTTGTCCTCTGAAGGAAGGTGGTCTTGGTATAACCAGCATGGTTGTTATTAATAAAGATCTCCTCATGAAGCTGTGGTGGAGTATTCGTTCTTCAGACAAGAAATGGGCTCGTTTTTTATGGGCAAAGTTTACTACTAGAAATGGTGGTATCAAACGTTATGGTGTGAATTCTTCAATTTTGCCGGGCATTAATTGATTCATTCTATTGTGGACAAGCATTCTAAGGTTCTTATTGGTGATGGGAGGGATACATCTCTTTATTTGATGTTTGGTATGGGAATGAGATTGCTGATATGCTTAATGAAACTGATCTAGACAGAAATGTTAAGGTTAGTGATATTATTGATAATAATACTTGGCAGTTGCAGGGTAGTCATCTTCAGAATTTGGTGCGTGCTGGGGTAGTCTTGGATGATTTGCCTTTGTTGCAAGGAGGGAAGGATGTTAGAATTTGGATGCCAGATATGAATGGACGTTTTTCTGTTTCATCAGCTAAGAACCTAATTAGACGGGAGTATTCAACTTCAGCGGTATATGGTCTTTTGTGGAAGAAAGAAATTCATCCAAAACTTGCTGCCCAGAATTCGAAGATTTATAGAGAGGTTTGTGCTACTCAAGACAAGATTAGGAGTAGATTCAAAATTGAATTAGCCAACAAATGTTACTTATGCAAGGCTGATGAGGAATCTTTGGAGCACATTATATGGAGTTGTCCGTTTGCTACGCAAATCTGGCAGTGGTGTTCAGGTTTGTTTAATTTAAGACCTTATTATGATGTTGTGACTTCATATAAATCAGCAAAAGGTAGGAGTCTTATTATTAAGGATTTATGGCTTCTTGCTAACTTAGTGATTCGCTCGGAGTTGTGGCAGACTAGAAATTTAGCTTGTTTTCAAAATTTGGCAGCTAACATTCACTTCTTCAAGAAGAGGGTTTTCTTTTTGGTTCATAAATATTCTGTTAGGCTGAAGAGTTCTATGCGTAATACTTCAGCAGATTTGGAGATTTTGAACCACTTCCGTGTGGCTCATAGGCAGGTACATCAGGTAGAACCAATTGAAGTTTTTTGGCATCCTCCTAATAGGGATGAGATTTTATTAAGTTGTGATGGTGCGGCCAAAGGAAACCCAGGTGTTGCAGGGGCTGGTGTTGTGGTGCGTGATGCGGATTGTAACTTTGTAGGGGCTATGAGCATTGGGCTGGGAATTACTAATAATTTCTTGGCAGAACTTTATGGTGTTATTGTTGGTTTAGAATGGGCTTTGAAGTGGAATATGAGAAAGGTTCTTGTGCGTTCAGATTCAATGGGAGCGATTGCTGCCTTGACGGGTGCAAATCTTCCTTGGTTTTTTAAGCACAGGTGGAGAAGAATTAATGAAAGTTATGATTCTATTCGTTTTGTTCATACTTTTCGTGAGGCAAATTTTGCAGCTGATTGTATGGCAAAAAGGGGATGTTATCTTAGAAATGGTGAAGGGTTAAGTTTTGATGACAGGCCGGATTTTCTTAGGCATTTAGAATTTCCTTATGTTTCTTATTTCAGATTTAAATAGTTTGTAAGTTTTTGGGGCCTTAGGACCTCTTTTCTTGTGAACTCTTTGTACATATTGGCTATTCATTAATACAATCTGGATTTAGCAAAAAAAAAACTGCATGGTCTTTCATCCTTGTTCTATTGTGAAATTTGACTTCCTTCATATTTTCTTGAATCAACGTACATAGAAATGCAATTTTTACTAGACATATTGCCTTAGAACATATTAATTGTAATTACAATACATTTTTCAAACTTTTTCGGTTAAAGATGAGTTTATCTAGTTTCCAATTTAGTCTCAGAAATCAATTTCCGACTTATAACGAAATGTATAGACTTTTTTGAGTTAACGTATATAAAATTCAACATTCTTATGAACTCTTTCTTTTTATGTTGGCTTTGTCTTTCTAATTGATTCAAGATAGATGAAATTTGTTAGCATTTGGATTAGTTCTGCATGGTCTTTCGTCCTTCTTCTATTGTGAAATTTGACTTCCTTCATATTTTCTTGAATCAACGTACATAGAAATGCAATTTTTACTACACGTATTGCCTTAGAACATATTAATTGTAATTACAATACATTTTTCAAACTTTTTCTGTTAAGGATGAGTTTACCTAGTTCACAATTTAGTCTCAAAAATCAATTTTCCGACTTATAACGAAATGTGTAGACTTTTTTGAGTTAACGTATAAAAAATTCAACATTTTTATGAACTCTTTCTTTTTATGTTGGCTTTGTCTTTCTATCTGATTCAAGATAGATGAAATTTTGTTAGGATTTGGATTAGTTCTGCATGATCTTTCATCTTTTTTCTATTGTGAAATTTGACTTCCTTGATATTTTCTTGAATCAAGGTACATAGAAATGAAATTTTTATTAGAGGTATTACCTTAGAACATATTAATTGTAATTACAATATATTTTTCAAACTTTTTCTATTAAAGATGAATTTATCTAGTTTAAAATTTAGTCTCAGAAATCAGTTTCCGACTTATAACGAAGTGTGTAGCCTTTTTTGAGTTAACGTATATAAAATTTAACATTTTTATGAACTCTTTCTTTTTGTATTGGCTTTGTCTTTCTATCTGATTCAAGATAGATGAAATTTGTTAGGATTTGGATTAGTTCTGCTTGGTCTTTCAACCTTCTTCTATTGTGAAATATGACTTCCTTGATATTTTCTTGAATCAACTTACATAGAAATGAAATTTTTATTAGAGGTATTACCTTAGAACATATTAATTGTAATTACAATATATTTTTCAAACTTTTTCTGTTAAAAATGAGTTTATCTAGTTTACAATTTAATCTCAGAAATCAATTTCCGATTTATAACGAAGTGTGTAGACTTTTTTGAGTTAACGAATATTAAATTCAACATTTTTATGAACTCTTTCTTCTTGTGTTAGCTTTGTCTTTCTATTTGATTCAAGATAGATGAAATTTGTGAGGATTTGGATTAGTTCTGCATGGTCTTTCATCCTTGTTCTATTGTGAAATTTGACTTCCTTCATATTTTCTTGAATCAACGTACATAGAAATGCAATTTTTACTAAACATATTGCCTTAGAACATATTAATTGTAATTACAATACATTTTTCTAACTTTTTCTGTTAAAGATGAGTTTGTATAGTTTACAATTTAGTCTCAGAAATCAGCTTCCGACTTATAACGAAGTGTGTAGACTTTTTTGAGTTAACGTATATAAAATTTAACATTTTTATGAACTCTTTCTTTTTGTATTGGCTTTGTCTTTCTATCTGATTCAAGATAGATGAAATTTGTTAGGATTTGGATTAGTTCTGCTTGGTCTTTCATCCTTGTTCTATTGTGAAATTTGACTTCCTTCATATTTTCTTGAATCAACGTACATATAAATGTAATTTTTACTAGACATATTGCCTTAGAACATATTAATTGTGATTACAATACATTTTTTAAACTTTTTCTGTTAAAGATGAGTTTATCTAGTGTACAATTTAGACTCAGAAATCAGCTTCCGACTTATAACGAAGTGTGTAGACTTTTTTGAGTTAACGTATATAAAATTTAACATTTTTATGAACTCTTTCTTTTTGTATTGGCTTTATCTTTCTATCTGATTCAAGATAGATGAAATTGTTAGAATTTGGATTAGTTCTGCTTGGTCTTTCAACCATCTTCTATTGTGAAATTTGACTTCCTTGATATTTTTCTTGAATCAACGTACATAGAAATGAAATTTTTATTAGAGGTATTACCTTAGAACATATTAATTGTAATTACAATATATTTTTCAAACTTTTTCTATTAAAGATGAATTTATCAAATTTAAAATTTAGTCTCAGAAATCAGTTTCCGACTTATAACGAAGTGTGTATCCTTTTTTGAGTTATCGTATATAAAATTTAACATTTTTATGAACTCTTTCTTTTTGTATTGGCTTTGTCTTTCTATCTGATTCAAGATAGATGAAATTTGTTAGGATTTGGATTAGTTCTGCTTGGTCTTTCAACCTTCTTCTTTTGTGAAATATGACTTCCTTGATATTTTCTTGAATCAACGTACATAGAAATGAAATTTTTATTAGAGGTATTACCTTAGAACATATTAATTGTAATTACAATGTATTTTTCAAACTTTTTCTGTTAAAAATGAGTTTATCTAGTTTACAATTTAATCTCAGAAATCAATTTCCGATTTATAACGAAGTGTGTAGACTTTTTTGAGTTAACGAATATTAAATTCAACATTTTTATGAACTCTTTCTTCTTGTGTTAGCTTTGTCTTTCTATTTGATTCAAGATAGATGAAATTTGTGAGGATTTGGATTAGTTCTGCATGGTCTTTCTTCCTTGTTCTATTGTGAAATTTGACTTCCTTCATATTTTCTTGAATCAACGTACATAGAAATGCAATTTTTACTAAACATATTGCCTTAGAACATATTAATTGTAATTACAATACATTTTTCAAACTTTTTCTGTTAAAGATGAGTTTGTATAGTTTATAATTTAGTCTCAGAAATCAGCTTCCGACTTATAACGAAGTGTGTAGACTTTTTTGAGTTAACGTATATAAAATTTAACATTTTTATGAACTCTTTCTTTTTGTATTGGCTTTGTCTTTCTATCTGATTCAAGATAAATGAAATTTGTTAGGATTTGGATTAGTTCTGCTTGGTCTTTCATCCTTGTTCTATTGTGAAATTTGACTTCCTTCATATTTTCTTGAATCAACGTACATATAAATGCAATTTTTACTAGACATATTGCCTTAGAACATATTAATTGTGATTACAATACATTTTTTAAACTTTTTCTATTAAAGATGAGTTTATCTAGTGTACAATTTAGACTCAGAAATCAGCTTCCGACTTATAACGAAGTGTGTAGATTTTTTTGAGTTAACGTATATAAAATTTAACATTTTTATGAACTCTTTCTTTTTGTATTGGCTTTGTCTTTCTATCTGATTCAAGATAGATGAAATTTGTTAGGATTTTGATTAGTTCTGCTTGGTCTTTCAACCTTCTTCTATTGTGAAATTTGACTTCCTTGATATTTTCTTGAATCAACGTACATAGAGATGAAATTTTTATTAGAGGTATTACCTTAGAACATATTAATTGTAATTACAATATATTTTTCAAACTTTTTCTATTAAAGATGAATTTATCTAGTTTAAAATTTAGTCTCAGAAATCAGTTTCTGACTTATAACGAAGTGTGTAGCCTTTTTTGAGTTAACGTATATAAAATTCAACATTTTTATGAACTCTTTCTTTTTATGTTGGCTTTTTCTTTCTATTTGATTCAAGATAGATGAAATTTGTTAGGATTTGGATTAGTTCTGCATGGTCTTTCATCCTTGTTCTATTTTAAAATAAGACTTCCTTCATATTTTCTTGAATCAACGTACATAGAAATGCAATTTTTACTAGATGTATTGCCTTAGAACATATTAATTGTAATTACAATACATTTTTCAAACTTTTTCTGTTAAAAATGAGTTTATCTAGTTTACAATTTAGTCTCAGAAATCAATTTCCGACTTCTAACGAAATGTGTAGACTTTTTTGAGTTAACGTATATAAAATTCAACATTTTTATGAACTCTTTCTTCTTGTGTTAGCTTTTTATTTCTATTTGATTCAAGATAGATGAAATTTGTTAGGATTTGGATTAGTTTTGCATGGTCTTTCATCATTGTTCTATTGTGAAATTTGACTTCCTTCATATTTTCTTGAATCAACGTACATAGAAATGCAATTTTTACTAGACATATTGCCTTAGAACATATTAATTGTAATTACAATACATTTTTCAAACTTTTTCTGTTAAAGATGAGTTTATATAGTTTACAATTTAGTCTCAGAAATCAGCTTCCGACTTATAACGAAGTGTGTAGACTATTTTGAGTTAACGTACATAAAATTTAACATTTTTATGAACTATTTCATTTTGTATTGGCTTTGTGTTTCTATCTGATTCAAGATAGATAAAATTTGTTAGGATTTGGATTAGTTCTGCTTGGTCTTTCAACCTTCTTCTATTGTGAAATTTGACTTCCTTGATATTTTCTTGAATCAACGTACATAGAAATGAAATTTTTATTAGAGGTATTACCTTAGAACATATTAATTGTAATTACAATATATTTTTCAAACTTTTTCTGTTAAAAATGAGTTTATCTAGTTTACAATTTAGTCTCAGAAATCAATTTCCGACTTATAACGAAATGTGTAGACTTTTTTGAGTTAACGTATATAAAATTCAACATTTTTATGAACTCTTTCTTTTTATGTTGGCTTTTTCTTTCTATTTGATTCAAGATAGATGAAATTTGTTAGGATTTGGATTAGTTCTGCATGGTCTTTCATCCTTGTTCTATTGTAAAATAAGACTTCCTTCATATTTTCTTGAATCAACGTACATAGAAATGCAATTTTTACTAGATGTATTGCCTTAGAACATATTAATTGTATAAAAATACATTTTTCAAACTTTTTATGTTAATGATGAGTTTATCTAGTTTACAATTTAGTCTCAGAAATCAATTTCCGACTTATAACGAAGTGTGTAGACTTTTTTGAGTTAACATATATAAAATTCAACATTTTTATGAACTCTTTCTTCTTGTGTTAGCTTTGTCTTTCTATTTGATTCAAGTTAGATGAAATTTGTGAGGATTTGGATTAGTTCTGCATGGTCTTTCATCCTTGTTCTATTGTGAAATTTGACTTCCTTCATATTTTCTTGAATCAACGTACATAGAAATGCAATTTTTACTAGACATATTGCCTTAGAACATATTAATTGTAATTACAATACATTTTTCAAACTTTTTCTGTTAAAGATGAGTTTATATAGTTTACAATTTAGTCTCAGAAATCAGCTTCCGACTTATAACGAAGTGTGCAGACTATTTTGAGTTAACGTATATAAAATTTAACATTTTTATGAACTCTTTCTTTTTGTATTGGCTTTGTCTTTCTATCTGATTCAAGATAGATGAAATTTGTTAGGATTTGGATTAGTTCTGCTTGGTCTTTCATCCTTGTTCTATTGTGAAATTTGACTTCCTTCATATTTTCTTGAATCAACGTACATATAAATGCAATTTTTACTAGAACATATTAATTGTGATTACAATACATTTTTTAAACTTTTTCTGTTAAATATGAGTTTATCTAGTGTACAATTTAGACTCAGAAATCAGCTTCCGACTTATAACGAAGTGTGTAGACTTTTTTGAGTTAACGTATATAAAATTTAACATTTTTATGAACTCTTTCTTTTTGTATTGGCTTTGTCTTTCTATCTGATTCAAGATAGATGAAATTTGTTAGGATTTGGATTAGTTCTGCTTGGTCTTTCAACCTTCTTCTATTGTGAAATTTGACTTCCTTGATATTTTTCTTGAATCAACGTACATAGAAATGAAATTTTTATTAGAGGTATTATCTTAGAACATATTAATTGTAATTACAATATATTTTTCAAACTTTTTCTATTAAATATGAATTTATCTAGTTTAAAATTTAGTCTCAGAAATCAGTTTCCGACTTATAACGAAGTGTGTAGCCTTTTTTGAGTTAGCGTATATAAAATTTAACATTTTTATGAACTCTTTCTTTTTGTATTGGCTTTGTCTTTCTATCTGATTCAAGATAGATGAAATTTGTTAGGATTTGGATTAGTTCTGCTTGGTCTTTCAACCTTCTTCTATTGTGAAATATGACTTCCTTGATATTTTCTTGAATCAACGTACATAGAAATGAAATTTTTATTAGAGGTATTACCTTAGAACATATTAATTGTAATTACAATACATTTTTCAAACTTTTTCTGTTAAGGATGAGTTTACCTAGTTCACAATTTAGTCTCAAAAATCAATTTTCCGACTTATAACGAAATGTGTAGACTTTTTTGAGTTAACGTATAAAAAATTCAACATTTTTATGAACTCTTTCTTTTTATGTTGGCTTTGTCTTTCTATCTGATTCAAGATAGATGAAATTTTGTTAGGATTTGGATTAGTTCTGCATGATCTTTCATCTTTTTTCTATTGTGAAATTTGACTTCCTTGATATTTTCTTGAATCAAGGTACATAGAAATGAAATTTTTATTAGAGGTATTACCTTAGAACATATTAATTGTAATTACAATATATTTTTCAAACTTTTTCTATTAAAGATGAATTTATCTAGTTTAAAATTTAGTCTCAGAAATCAGTTTCCGACTTATAACGAAGTGTGTAGCCTTTTTTGAGTTAACGTATATAAAATTTAACATTTTTATGAACTCTTTCTTTTTGTATTGGCTTTGTCTTTCTATATGATTCAAGATAGATGAAATTAGTTAGGATTTGGATTAGTTCTGCTTGGTCTTTCAACCTTCTTCTATTGTGAAATATGACTTCCTTGATATTTTCTTGAATCAACGTACATAGAAATGAAATTTTTATTAGAGGTATTACCTTAGAACATATTAATTGTAATTACAATATATTTTTCAAACTTTTTCTGTTAAAAATGAGTTTATCTAGTTTACAATTTAATCTCAGAAATCAATTTCCGATTTTTAACGAAGTGTGTAGACTTTTTTGAGTTAACGAATATTAAATTCAACATTTTTATGAACTCTTTCTTCTTGTGTTAGCTTTGTCTTTTTATTTGATTCAAGATAGATGAAATTTGTGAGGATTTGGATTAGTTCTGCATGGTCTTTCATCCTTGTTCTATTGTGAAATTTGTCTTCCTTCATATTTTCTTGAATCAAGGTACATAGAAATGCAATTTTTACTAAACATATTTCCTTAGAACATATTAATTGTAATTACAATACATTTTTCTAACTTTTTCTGTTAAAGATGAGTTTGTATAGTTTACAATTTAGTCTCAGAAATCAGCTTCCGACTTATAACGAAGTGTGTAGACTTTTTTGAGTTAACGTATATAAAATTTAACATTTTTATGAACTCTTTCTTTTTGTATTGGCTTTGTCTTTCTATCTGATTCTAGATAGATGAAATTTGTTAGGATTTGGATTAGTTCTGCTTTGTCTTTCATCCTTGTTCTATTGTGAAATTTGACTTCCTTCATATTTTCTTGAATCAACGTACATATAAATGCAATTTTTACTAGACATATTGCCTTAGAACATATTAATTGTGATTACAATACATTTTTTAAACTTTTTCTGTTAAAGATGAGTTTATCTAGTGTACAATTTAGACTCAGAAATCAGCTTCCGACTCATAACGAAGTGTGTAGACTTTTTTGAGTTAACGTATATAAAATTTAACATTTTTATGAACTCTTTCTTTTTGTATTGGCTTTGTCTTTCTATCTGATTCAAGATAGATGAAATTTGTTAGGATTTGGATTAGTTCTGCTTGGTCTTTCAACCTTCTTCTATTGTGAAATTTGACTTCCTTGATATTTTCTTGAATCAACGTACATAGAAATGAAATTTTTATTAGAGGTATTACCTTAGAACATATTAATTGTAATTACAATATATTTTTCAAACTTTTTCTGTTAAAAATGAGTTTATCTAGTTTACAATTTAGTCTCAGAAATCAATTTCCGACTTATAACGAAATGTGTAGACTTTTTTGAGTTAACGGTTATAAAATTCAACATTTTTTGAACTCTTTCTTTTTATGTTGGCTTTTTCTTTCTATTTGATTCAAGATAGATGAAATTTGTTAGGATTTGGATTAGTTCTGCATGGTCTTTCATCCTTGTTCTATTGTAAAATAAGACTTCCTTCATATTTTCTTGAATCAAAGTACATAGAAATGCAATTTTTACTAGATGTATTGCCTTAGAACATATTAATTGTAATTACAATACATTTTTCAAACTTTTTCTGTTAAAGATGAGTTTAGCTAGTAGAATTGTCAAGGATTTATGGCTTTTAGCTATTTTGGTGATTCGCCCGGAATTATGGCAAACAAGAAATATGGCATGTTTTCAGAATTCTTCTGTTAGCATTCATTTTTTTAAGAAGAGAGTGTTCTATTTGATTAGTGAATACGCTGGTCGTTTGAAGGGTTTCATGCATAATACTACAACGGACTTGGATCTTTTGAACTTTTTCCGTGTGATGCATAGGAAGGTTAAGCAGGTTCAGCCAATTGAGTGCTTTTGGAGTTCGCCAATAGGGATGAAATTTTATTATGTTGTGATGGAGCAGCCAAAGGAAATCCGGGTATAGCTGGAGCTGGTGTTGTTGTTCGTGATGCTGATTGTAATTTTTTGGGTGCTATGAGTATTGGTTTGGGTTCTACTACTAATTTCTTAGCTGAACTTTATGGTATTATTGTTGGTTTGGAGTGGGCTATGAAGTGGAATGTTAAAAGAGTGGTTGTACGTTCTGATTCAATGGGAACAATTAAGACATTGACGGGTACAAATCTTCCTTGGTTTGTCAAACACAGATGGAGAAGAATACAAAACAATTATGACTCTATTCGCTTTGTTCATACTTATCGTGAGGCTAATTTTGCAGCAGACAAGATCCTAATATATTTCATATATCTTGAATCAAATAGAAAGACAAAGCCAACACAAAAAGAAAGAGTTCATAAAAATGTTGAATTTAATATACGTTAACTCAAAAATGTCTAAACACTTCGTTATAAGTCGGAAATTGATTTCTGAGATTGAATTGTAAACTAGATAAACTCATTTTTAAAAGAAAAAGTTTGAAAAATATATTGTAATTACAATTAATATGTTATAAGGCAATACCTCTAATAAAAATTTAATATCTATGTACGTTGATTCAAGAAAATATCAAGGAAGTCAAATTTCACAATAGAAGAAAGATGAAAGATCATGCAGAACTAATCCAAATCCTAACAAATTTCATCTATCTTGAATCACATAGAAAGACAGCCAACATAAAAAGAAAGAGCTCATATAAATGTTGAATTTTATATACGTTAAGTCTACACATTTCGTTATAAGTCGGAAATTGATTTCTGAGACTAAATTGTAAACTAGATAAACTCATCTTTAACATAAAAAGTTTGAAAATGTATAGTAATTACAATTAATATGTTCTAAGGCAATACGACTAGTAAAAATTGCATTTCTATGTACGTTGATTCAAGAAAATATGAAGGAAGTCAAATTTCACAATAAAAGAAGGATGAAAGACCATGAAGAACTAAACCAAATCCTAATATATTTCATATATCTTGAATCAAATAGAAAGACAAAGCCAACACAAAAAGAAAGAGTTCATAAAAATGTTGAATTTAATATACGTTAATTCAAAAATGTCTACACACTTCGTTATAAGTCAGAAATTGATTTCTGAGATTAAATTGTAAACTAGATAAACTCATTTTTAACAGAAAAAGTTTGAAAAATATATTGTAATTACAATTAATATGTTCTAAGGTAATACCTCTAATAAAAATTTAATTTCTATGTACGTTGATTCAAGAAAATATCAAGGAAGTCAAGTTTCACAATAGAAGAAGGTTGAAAGACCAAGCAGAACTAATCCAAATCCTAACAAATTTCATATATCTTGAATCAAATAGAAAGACAAAGCCAACACAAAAAGAAAGAGTTCATAAAAATGTTGAATTTAATATACGTTAACTCAAAAAAGTCTACACACTTCGTTATAAGTCGGAAACTGATTTCTGAGACTAAATTTTAAACTAGATAAATTCATCTTTAATAGAAAAAGTTTGAAAAATATTTTTTAATTACAATTAACATGTTCTAAGTTAATACTCTTAAAATTTCATTTCTATGTACGTTGATTCAAGAAAATATCAAGGAAGTCAAATTTCACAATAGAAAAAAGATGAAAGATCATGCAGAACTAATCCAAATCCTAACAAATTTCATCTATCATGAATCAGATAGAAAGACAAAGCCAACATAAAAAGAAAGAGTTTATAAAAATGTTGAATTTTATATACGTTAACTCAAAAAAGTCTACACATTTCGTTATAAGTCGGAACTTGTTTCTAAGAATAAATTGTGAACTAGATAAACTCATCTTTAACAGAAAAAGTTTGAAAAATGTATTGTAATTACAATTAATATGTTCTAAGGCTATACGTGTAGTAAAAATTGCATTTCTATGTACGTTGATTCAAGAAAATATGAAGGAAGTCAAATTTCACAATAGAAGAAGGACGAAAGACCATGCTGAACTAATCCAAATGCTAACAAATTTCATCTATCTTGAATCAATTAGAAAGACAAAGCCAACATAAAAAGAAAGAGTTCATAAGAATGTTGAATTTTATATACGTTAACTCAAAAGAGTCTATACATTTCGTTATAAGTCGGAAATTGATTTCTGAGACTAAATTGGAAACTATATAAACTCATCTTTAACAGAAAAAGTTTAAAAAATGTATTGTAATTACAATTAATATGTTCTAAGGCAATACGACTAGTAAAAATTGCATTTCTATGTACGTTGATTCAAGAAATATGAAGGAAGTCAAATTTCACAATAGAAGAAGGATGAAAGACCATGCAGAACTAATCCAAATCCTAATATATTTCATCTATCTTGAATAAAATAGAAAGACAAAGCTAACACAAAAAGAAAGAGTTCATAAAAATGTTGAATTTAATATACGTTAACTCAAAAAAGTCTACACACTTCGTTATAAGTCGGAAATTGATTTCTGAGACTAAATTGTAAACTAGATAAACTCATCTTTAACAGAAAAAGTTTGAAAATAGTAATTACAATTAATATGTTCTAAGGCAATACGACTAGTAAAAATTGCATTTCTATGTACGTTGATTCAAGAAAATATGAAGGAAGCCAAATTTGACAATAGAAGAAGGATGAAAGACCATGCAGAACTAATCCAAATCCTAACAAATTTCATCGATCTTGAATCAAATAGAAAGACAAAGCCAACACAAAAAGAAAGAGTTCATAAAAATGTTGAATTTAATATACATTAACTCAGAAAAGTCTACACACTTTGTTATAAGTCGGAAATTTATTTCTGAGACTAATCTGTAAACTAGATAAACTCATCTTTAACAGAAAAAGTTTGAAAAATGTATTGTAATCACAATTAATATGTTCTAAAGCAATACGTCTAGTAAAAATTGCATTTTTCTGTACGTTGATTCAAGAAAATATGAAGGAAGTCAAATTTCACGATAGAAGAAGGATGAAAGACCATGCAGAACTAATCCAAATCCTAATATATTTCATCTATCTTGAATCAAATCAAAATACAAAGCCAACACAAAAAGAAAGAGTTCATAAATGTTGAATTTAATATACGTTAACTCAAAAAAGTCTACACACTTCGTTATAAGTCGGAAATTGATTTCTGAGACTAAATTGGAAACTATATAAACTCATCTTTAACAGAAAAAGTTTAAAAAATGTATTGTAATTACAATTAATATGTTCTAAGGCAATACGACTAGTAAAAATTGCATTTCTATGTACGTTGATTCAAGAAATATGAAGGAAGTCAAATTTCACAATAGAAGAAGGATGAAAGACCATGCAGAACTAATCCAAATCCTAATATATTTCATCTATCTTGAATCAAATAGAAAGACAAAGCTAACACAAAAAGAAAGAGTTCATAAAAATGTTGAATTTAATATACGTTAACTCAAAAAAGTCTACACACTTCGTTATAAGTCGGAAATTGATTTCTGAGACTAAATTGTAAACTAGATAAACTCATCTTTAACAGAAAAAGTTTGAAAATAGTAATTACAATTAATATGTTCTAAGGCAATACGACTAGTAAAAATTGCATTTCTATGTACGTTGATTCAAGAAAATATGAAGGAAGCCAAATTTGACAATAGAAGAAGGATGAAAGACCATGCAGAACTAATCCAAATCCTAACAAATTTCATCGATCTTGAATCAAATAGAAAGACAAAGCCAACACAAAAAGAAAGAGTTCATAAAAATGTTGAATTTAATATACATTAACTCAGAAAAGTCTACACACTTTGTTATAAGTCGGAAATTTATTTCTGAGACTAATCTGTAAACTAGATAAACTCATCTTTAACAGAAAAAGTTTGAAAAATGTATTGTAATCACAATTAATATGTTCTAAAGCAATACGTCTAGTAAAAATTGCATTTTTCTGTACGTTGATTCAAGAAAATATGAAGGAAGTCAAATTTCACGATAGAAGAAGGATGAAAGACCATGCAGAACTAATCCAAATCCTAATATATTTCATCTATCTTGAATCAAATCAAAATACAAAGCCAACACAAAAAGAAAGAGTTCATAAATGTTGAATTTAATATACGTTAACTCAAAAAAGTCTACACACTTCGTTATAAGTCGGAAATTGATTTCTGAGACTAAATTGGAAACTATATAAACTCATCTTTAACAGAAAAAGTTTAAAAAATGTATTGTAATTACAATTAATATGTTCTAAGGCAATACGACTAGTAAAAATTGCATTTCTATGTACGTTGATTCAAGAAATATGAAGGAAGTCAAATTTCACAATAGAAGAAGGATGAAAGACCATGCAGAACTAATCCAAATCCTAATATATTTCATCTATCTTGAATCAAATAGAAAGACAAAGCTAACACAAAAAGAAAGAGTTCATAAAAATGTTGAATTTAATATACGTTAACTCAAAAAAGTCTACACACTTCGTTATAAGTCGGAAATTGATTTCTGAGACTAAATTGTAAACTAGATAAACTCATCTTTAACAGAAAAAGTTTGAAAATAGTAATTACAATTAATATGTTCTAAGGCAATACGACTAGTAAAAATTGCATTTCTATGTACGTTGATTCAAGAAAATATGAAGGAAGCCAAATTTGACAATAGAAGAAGGATGAAAGACCATGCAGAACTAATCCAAATCCTAACAAATTTCATCGATCTTGAATCAAATAGAAAGACAAAGCCAACACAAAAAGAAAGAGTTCATAAAAATGTTGAATTTAATATACGTTAACTCAGAAAAGTCTACACACTTTGTTATAAGTCGGAAATTTATTTCTGAGACTAATCTGTAAACTAGATAAACTCATCTTTAACAGAAAAAGTTTGAAAAATGTATTGTAATCACAATTAATATGTTCTAAAGCAATACGTCTAGTAAAAATTGCATTTTTCTGTACGTTGATTCAAGAAAATATGAAGGAAGTCAAATTTCATGATAGAAGAAGGATGAAAGACCATGCAGAACTAATCCAAATCCTAATATATTTCATCTATCTTGAATTAAATCGAAATACAAAGCCAACACAAAAAGAAAGAGTTCATAAATGTTGAATTTAATATACGTTAACTCAAAAAAGTCTACACACTTCGTTATAAGTCTGAAATTGATTTCTGAGACTAAATTGTGAACTAGATAAACTCATCTATAACAGAAAAAGTTTGAAAAATGTATTGTAATTACAATTAATATGTTCTAAGGCTATACGTGTAGTAAAAATTGCATTTCTATGTACGTTGATTCAAGAAAATATGAAGGAAGTCAAATTTCACAATAGAAGAAGGACGAAAGACCATGCTGAACTAATCCAAATGCTAACAAATTTCATCTATCTTGAATCAATTAGAAAGACAAAGCCAACATAAAAAGAAAGAGTTCATAAGAATGTTGAATTTTATATACGTTAACTCAAAAGAGTCTATACATTTCGTTATAAGTCGGAAATTGATTTCTGAGACTAAATTGGAAACTATATAAACTCATCTTTAACAGAAAAAGTTTAAAAAATGTATTGTAATTACAATTAATATGTTCTAAGGCAATACGACTAGTAAAAATTGCATTTTTCTGTACGTTGATTCAAGAAAATATGAAGGAAGTCAAATTTCACAATTGAAGAAGGATGAAAGACCATGCAGAACTAATCCAAAACCTAATATATTTCATCTATCTTGAATCAAATCGAAAGACAAAGCCAACACAAAAAGAAAGAGTTCATAAATGTTGAATTTAATATACGTTAACTCAAAAAAGTCTACACACTTCGTTATAATTCGGAAATTGATTTCTGAGACTAAATTGTAAACTAGATAAACTCATCTTTAACAGAAAAAGTTTTAAAATTGTAATTACAATTAATATGTTCTAAGGCAATACGACTAGTAAAAATTTCATTTCTATGTAAGTTGATTCAAGAAAATATGAAGGAAGCCAAATTTCACAATAGAAGAAGGATGAAAGACCATGCAGAACTAATCCAAATCCTAACGAATTTCATCGATCTTGAATCAAATAGAAAGACAAAGCCAACATAAAAAGAAAGAGTTCATAAGAATGTTGTATTTTATATACGTTAACTCAAAAAAGTCTACACATTTCGTTATAAGTCGGAAATTGATTTCTGAGACTAAATTTTGAACTAGATAAACTCATCCTTAACAGAAAAAGTTTGAAAAATGTATTGTAATTACAATTAATATGTTCTAAGGCAATACGTGTAGTAAAAATTGCATTTCTATGTACGTTGATTCAAGAAAATATGAAGGAAGTCAAATTTCACAATAGAAGAAGGACGAAAGACCATGCAGAACTAATCCAAATGCTAACAAATTTCATCTATCTTGAATCAATTAGAAAGACAAATTTATTTATTTTTTCTAAGTCAAGAAAATATATTGATAAAAAAGATATTTACAAGATAGGTGAAGGAGAAAAGGGATCAGAGAAACCCCTAAAAAACTCCTAAAACCTATTTAAAACGATAATAAATTACATTTGGAAACTCAATAGAACTTAAAAAAACTGGTCGACCATCAAAGTGAAAACCAAACCCATCCTCTAATAAACAACCACGCTTTGCCATTGCATCAGCTGCAAAATTTGCCTTCTAAAAGAATGTTCAAAACGAGTTGAACCATATAAACCTTTAACTTCCATCCATCTTTGCCTAGCAAACCAAGGAACGTTATCTTCTTCCAAAGCCTTCAACACACTTGTAGAATCTGATCTAATAACAATGTAAGCATATCCCCACTGAACTGCCCACTCCATAGCCACAATAATACCATACAATTCAGCCAAATCATTAGAAGTAACTCCCAAACCAATACACATTGCACCTACCACTCCACAATTTGCATTCCTTGCAACAACACCAGCTCCCGCCACCCCTGGATTACCTCTTGAGGCGCCATCCGTGCACAAAAGCAATTCATTATCATTAGGAGGAAACCAAAAACACTCCTTGGGATCAGTAAACTTCACCTTTCTATGCCGAACCCTAAAAAACTCCAGAATTCTCAAGTCATCCATAGAATTATGCATATAACTCTTCATACGAACTGAATAATCTTGCATCAAACTAAAAACACGTTTTTGAAATAAAGACCAACAAGGGTTCTTCTTTTCATACACTTTTTTGTTCCTAGTGAACCATAATTCTGAACAATACCACTATGATTTTTATAAAGACAAAGCCGAAAATAAAAAGAAAGAGTTCATAAGAATGTTGAATTTTATATACGTTAACTCAAAAAAGTCTATACATTTCGTTATAAGTCGGAAATTGATTTCTGAGACTAAATTGGAAACTATATAAACCCATCTTTAACAGAAAAAGTTTGAAAAATGTATTGTAATTACAATTAATATGTTCTAAGGCAATAAGACTAGTAAAAATTGCATTTCTATGTACGTTGATTCAAGAAAATATGAAGGAAGCCAAATTTCACAATAGAAGAAGGATGAAAGACCATGCAGAACTAATCCAAATCCAAACAAATTTCATCGATCTTGAATCAAATAGAAAGACAAAGTCAACACAAAAAGAAAGAGTTCATAAAAATGCTGAATTTAATATACGTTAACTCAAAAAAGTCTACACACTTTGTTATAAGTCGGAAATTTATTTCTGAGACTCAATTGTAAACTAGATAAACTCATCTTTAACAAAAAAAGTTTGAAAAATGTATTGTTATTATAATTAATATGTTCCGAGGCAATACGTCCAGTAAAAATTGCATTTCTATGTACGTTGATTCAAGAAAATATAACTAAAGTCAAATTTCACAAATAGGAAGGATGAAAGACCATGCAGAACTAATCCAAATCCTAACAAATTTCATCTATCTTGAATCAAATAGAAAGGCAAAGCCAACACAAAAAGAAAGAGTTCATAAAAATGTTGAATTTAATATACGTTAACTCAAAAAAGTCTACACACTTCGTTATAAGTCGGAAATTGATTTCTGAGACTAAATTGTGAACTAGATAAACTCATCTTTAACATAAAAAGTTTGAAAAATGTATTGTAATTACAATTAATATGTTCTAAGGCAATACGTGTAGTAAAAATTGCATTTCTATGTACGTTGATTCAAGAAAATATGAAGGAAGTCAAATTTCACAATAGAAGAAGGATGAAAGACCATGCAGAACTAATCCAAATCCTAACAAATTTCATCTATCTTGAATCAAATAGAAAGACAAAGCCAACACAAAACTAAAGAGTTCATAAAAGTGTTAAATTTTATATACGTTAACTCAAAAAAGTCTACACACTTCGTTATAAGTCGGAAATTTATTTCTGAGACTAAATTGTAAACTAGATAAACTCATCTTTAACAGAAAAAGTTTGAAAATAGTAATTACAATTAATATGTTCTAAGGCAATACGTCCAGTAATAATTGCATTTCTATGTACGTTGATTCAAGAAAATATTAAGAATGTCGAATTTCACAATTAGGAAGGATGAAAGACCATGCAGAACTAATCCAAATCCTAACAAATTTCATCTATCTTGATTCAAATAGAAACACAAAGCCAACACAAAAAGAAAGAGTTCATAAAAATGTTAAATTTTATATACGTTAACTCAAAAAAGTCTACACACTTCGTTATAAGTCGGAAATTTATTTCTGAGACTAAATTGAAAACTAGATAAATTCATCTTTAATAGAAAAAATTTGAAAAATATATTATAATTACAATTAATATGTTCTAAGGTAATACCTCTAATAAAAATTTCATTTCTATGTACGTTGATTCAAGAAAATATAACTAAAGTCAAATTTCACAAATAGGAAGGATGAAAGACCATGCAGAACTAATCCAAATCCTAACAAATTTCATCTATCTTGAATCAAATAGAAAGGCAAAGCCAACACAAAAAGAAAGAGTTCATAAAAATGTTGAATTTAATATACGTTAACTCAAAAAAGTCTACACATTTCGTTATAAGTCGGAAATTGATTTCTGAGACTAAATTGTGAACTAGATAAAGTCATCATTAACAGAAAAAGTTTGAAAAATGTATTGTAATTACAATTAATATGTTCTAAGGCAATACGTGTAGTAAAAATTGCATTTCTATGTACGTTGATTCAAGAAAATATGAAGGAAGTCAAATTTCACAATAGAAGAAGGATGAAAGACCATGCAGAACTAATCCAAATCCTAACAAATTTCATCTATCTTGAATCAAATAGAAAGACAAAGCCAACACAAAACTAAAGAGTTCATAAAAGTGTTAAATTTTATATACGTTAACTCAAAAAAGTCTACACACTTCGTTATAAGTCGGAAATTTATTTCTGAGACTAAATTGTAAACTAGATAAACTCATCTTTAACAGAAAAAGTTTGAAAATAGTAATTACAATTAATATGTTCTAAGGCAATACGTCCAGTAATAATTGCATTTCTATGTACGTTGATTCAAGAAAATATAACTAAAGTCAAATTTCACAAATAGGAAGGATGAAAGACCATGCAGAACTAATCCAAATCCTAACAAATTTCATCTATCTTGAATCAAATAGAAAGGCAAAGCCAACACAAAAAGAAAGAGTTCATAAAAATGTTGAATTTAATATACGTTAACTCAAAAAAGTCTACACACTTTGTTATAAGTCGGAAATTTATTTCTGAGACTCAATTGTAAACTAGATAAACTCATCTTTAACAAAAAAGTTTCAAAAATGTATTGTAATTATAATTAATATGTTCCGAGGCAATACGTCCAGAAAAATTGCATTTCTATGTACGTTGATTCAAGAAAATATGACGAAAGTCAAATTTCACAAATAGGAAGGATGAAAGACCATGCTGAACTAATCCAAATCCTAGCAAATTTCATCTATCTTGAATCAAATAGAAAGACAAAGCCAACACAAAAAGAAAGATTTCATAAAAATGTTGAATTTAATATACGTTAACTCAAAAAAGTCTACACACTTCGTTATAAGTTGGAAATTTATTTCTGAGACTAAATTGTAAACTAGATAAACTCATCTTTAACAAAAAAAGTTTGAAAAAATGTATTGTAATTACAATTAATATGTTCTAAGGCAATACGTCCTGTAAAAATTGCATTTCTATGTACGTTGATTCAAGAAAATATGAAGAAAGTCGAATTTCACAATTAGGAAGGATTAAAGACCATGCAGAACTAATCCAAATCCTAACAAATTTCATCTATCTTGAATCAAATAGAAAGACAAAGCCAACAAAAAAAGAAAGAGTTTATAAAAATGTTAAATTTTTTATACGTTAACACAAAAAAGTCTACACACTTTCTTATAAGTCGGAAATTTATTTCTGAGACTCAATTGTAAACTAGATAAACTCATCTTTAACAAAAAAAGTTTCAAAAATGTATTGTAATTATAATTAATATGTTCCGAGGCAATACGTCCAGTAAAAATTGCATTTCTATGTACGTTGATTCAAGAAAATATGACGAAAGTCAAATTTCACAAATAGGAAGGATGAAAGACCATGCTGAACTAATCCAAATCCTAACAAGTTTCATCTATCTTGAATCAAATAGAAAGGCAAAGCCAACACAAAAACAAAGAGTTCATAAAAATGTTGAATTTAATATACGTTAACTCAAAAAAGTCTACACACTTCGTTATAAGTCGGAAATTGATTTCTGAGACTAAATTGTAAACTAGATAAACTCATCTTTAACAGAAATAGTTTGAAAATAGTAATTACAATTAATATGTTCTAAGGCAATATGACTTAGTAAAAATTGCATTTCTATGTACGTTGATTCAAGAAAATATGAAGGAAGCCAAATTTCACAACAGAAGAAGGATGAAAGACCATGCAGAACTAATCCAAATCCTAACAAATTTCATCGATCTTGAATCAAATAGAAAGACAAAGCCAACACAAAAATAAAGAGTTCATAAAAATGTTGAATTTAATATACCTTAACTGAAAAAAGTCTACACACTTCGTTATAAGTCGGAAATTTATTTCTGAGACTAAATTGTAAACTAGATAAACTCATCTTTAACAAAAAAAGTTTGAAAAATGTATTGTAATTACAATTAATATGTTCTAAGGCAATACGTGTAGTAAAAATTGCATTTCTATGTACGTTGATTCAAGAAAATATGAAGGAAGTCGAATTTCACAATTAGGAAGGATGAAAGACCATGCAGAACTAATCCAAATCCTAACAAATTTCATCTATCTTGAATCAAATAGAAAGACAAAGCCAACAAAAAAAGAAAGAGTTCATAAAAATGTTAAATTTTATATACGTTAACTCAAAAAAGTCTACACACTTCGTTATAAGTCGGAAATTTATTTCTGAGACTAAATTGTAAACTAGATAAACTCATCTTTAACAAAAAAAAGTTTGAAAAATGTATTGTAATTACAATTAATATGTTCTAAGGAAATACGTCCAGAAAAAATTGCATTTCTATGTACGTTGATTCAAGAAAATATGAAGAAAGTCAAATTTCACAATTAGGGAGGATGAGAGACCATGCAGAACTAATCCAAATCCTAACAAATTTCATCTATCTTGAATCAAATAGAAACACAAAGCCAACACAAAAAGAAAGAGTTCATAAAAATGTTAAATTTTATATACGTTAACTCAACAAAGTCTACACACTTCGTTATTAGTCGAAAATTTATTTCCGAGACTAATCTGTAAACTAGATAAACTCATCTTTAACAGAAAAAGTTAGACAAATGTATTGTAATTACAATTAATATGTTCTAAGGCAATACGTCCAGTAAAATTATTATTTCTATGTACGTTGATTCAAGAAAATATGAAGGAAGTCAAATTTCACAATAGAAGAAGGATAAAAGACCATGCAGAACTAATCCAAATCCTAACAAATTTCATCTATCTTGAATCAAATAGAAAGACAAAGCCAACACAAAAAGAAAGAGTTCATAAAAATGTTGAATTTAATATACGTTAACTCAAAAAAAGTCTACACACTTTGTTATAAATCGGAAATTTATTTCTGAGATTAAATTGTAAACTAGATAAACTCATCTTTAACAAAAAAAAAGTTTTAAAAATGTATTGTAATTATAATTAATATGTTCCGAGGCAATACGTCCAGTAAAAAGTGCATTTCTATGTACGTTGATTCAAGAAAATATGACGAAAGAAAAATTTCACAAATAGGAAGGATGAAAGACCATGCAGAACTAATCCAAATCCTAACAAATTTCATCTATCTTGAATCAAATAGAAAGGCAAAGCCAAAACAAAAAGAAAGAGTTCATAAAAATGTTAAATTTTATATACGTTAACTCAAAAAAGTCTACGCCCTTCGTTATACATCGGAAATTTATTTCTGAGACTAATCTGTAAACTAGATAAACTCATATGTAACAGAAAATTTTGACAAATGTATTGTAATTATATCTTTTTTTTTGCTAAGTCAAGAAAATATATTGATAAAAAAGATATTTACAAGATAGGTGAAGGACAAAAGGGGACAAAGTGACCCCTAAAAAACTCCTAAAACCTATTTAAAACGATAATAAATTACATTTGGAAACTCAATTGAACTTAAGAAAACTGGTCGACCTTCAAAATGAAAACCAACCCCATCCTCTAATAAACAACCACGTTTTGCCATGGCATCAGCTGCAAAATTTGCCTCTCTAAAAGAATGTTCAAAAACGAATTGAACCATATAAACCTTTAACTTCCATCCATCTTTTCCTAGCAAACCAAGGAACGTTATCTTCTACCAAAGCCTTCAACACACTTGTAGAATCTGATCTAATAACAACGCAAGCATACCCCCACTGAACTGCCCACTCCAAACCCACAATAATACCATACAATTCAGCCAAATAATTAGAAGTAACTCCCAAGCCAATACACATTGCACCAACCACTTCACATTTTGCATTCCTTGCAACAACACCAGCTCCCGCGACCCCTGGATTACCTCTTGAGGCGCCATCCGTGCACAAAAGCAATTCATTATCCTTAGGAGGAATCCAACAACACTCCTTAGGATCAGTAAACTTCACCTTTCTATGCCGAACTCTAAAAAACTCCAGAATTCTCAAGTCATCCAAAGAATTATGCATATAACTCTTCATACGAACTGAATAATCTTGTATCAAACTAAAAACACGTTTTTGAAATAAAGACCAACAAGGGTTCTTCTTTTCATACACTTTTTTGTTTCTAGTGAACCATAATTCTGACCGCACAACCAAATTCACTACCAACCACTATGATTTTTTGCCTCTTGGTAAGAAGTAATAATATCATAATGAGGTTTAATTTTGAAAATACCTTCAATCCACTCCCAAGCTTGACGCGCAAAATTACAGCTCCAAAGAATATGTTGGAGAGATTCCTCCTCAATCTGACACACACTACATTTAGATGCAAGCTGAATTTTAAATCTGCTACTTACCTTATCAAGAGTTGCACACGCACCATGAATAAACTTCCATTTCTGTGCCGCCAAAGAAGGATGCACCACCCTCTTCCATAACAACCCGACCTCCCTCAAAATAGGGTATTTCTTCCTAATCAACTCCCTAGCTGCCTTGACAGAAAATTTACCTTGTAAATCAGGCATCCAAATACGCCTATCCACTCCCATATGAATTTTTGGTAAATCATGTTGAACCACACCAGCACTTAAAAGGAGCTGCAAATGAACTCCTTGAATCTGCCAATCACCTTGCACAATAATATCACAAACACGAGCTGATCTGTCTAAATATGTGTGATTTAAAACACTAGCTAAGGTTGTATTTCCATACCAAATATCAAAGAATAAAGAAGTATCCCTACCGTCACCAATAAAACATTTCGTGTTATTCACCATCTCCTTATGCACCCAACGAAGACCAGGAAGAATAGAAGATTTCACCCCCTCCATCTTAATACGACCATCCCTACAAGTGAATTTGGCTTCCAAAAACCGAGCCCACCTATTACGAAAAGATTTTATAGACCACCACAATTTCATCAGCAAAGCTTTATTCATAGTCCTTAGGCTAGTGATCCCAAGACCACCTTCCTTTAAAGGACTACAAATCTTATCAAAACCAACTACAAAAGCTCTAGTAAGATTAGAATCACCCGACCACAGAAAATTACGAATCACACACTCACATTGAAGAGTGAAATTTACCGGCCATTTGTACACAGCCATGTTATGAATGGAATAACTCGAAAGAACATTCTTAACAAGCACAACCCTATCTTGAAAAGATAATAACTTACCTTTCAGAACCGAAAGTTGCTCCCTCAACTTATCAACAACGTTGCTGATGTGACTATACTTTACCACTCCCGGCATCACCTTAACTCCCAAATACCTATCAGGAAAGTTAGAAATTGCCATACCCAAGAAAGTTGCAATGGTATGGCGCCTACTCAAAGTACCACCACCAAAGTAAATCTTGCTCTTCTCCCTACAAACCCTCTGACCAGAGGCTTGCTGGTAATTCTCCAAAAGTTTCACCAAGTTCTTCACACTCTTCATATTTCCCTTGCAAAAAATCATAATATCATCAGCAAAAAATAAATGAGTTGGAGCAATACCATTACGCTTTACCATATAAGACATATCCTTAGTCTGAAAGAGTTTAATGATGTTGCGGCTAAGCACATCCTCAATCAAAACAAAAATAAGAGGAGAAAGAGGATCCCCCTGCCGTAAAACCTTAATAATCTTGAAGTAACCCTCCGGACTACCATTAAGAAGAATAGAAATACGCGCTGAATCCAGAATTTTCCAAATCCAAGAGCACCAATCTTCAGAAAACCCATACCTTCGAAAAACTTCAAGAACAAAAGACCAGCTCACCGTATCAAAATCCTGAGAGATATCAAGCTTCAAACCCAAATTACCGTCCTTCCTTTTGATGTGCAATTCATTCACCATCTCCGAAGCTAAACTAATATTCTCATGGATATTCCTTCCCTTCATGAAAGCCACTTGCTCTTCAGACACCAACTTACCCAACACACTACCAAGCCTCGTAGCTAAGATCTTAGTAAAAATCTTAAAGAAGAAATTACTTAAACCAATCGGCCTAAAGTTCTTCAAACTAGCAGCTCCCCTAACCTTTGCAAGCAAAAGAATAAGACTAGAATTAACCCCATTAGGAATGGTTTTAGAAGACCAACAATAAGTAACCGCTAAAATCAGATCCCTATGAATAATCTCCCAACAATGTCTATAAAAACACCCCGAGAAACCATCCGGACCAGGCGCACTATCAGCTCCCAAATCAAAAACCGCCTGTTTAATCTCATCACAAGTAGGAATAGCATCCAACATATGCGACTCTTCCTCAGTAATAGAATCATGATCATAATCAAAAAGAGTTTCACTTACCTGACTATCCTCACCATTGAATTTAGCCTGATAATAAGAAACCACATGAGAACTAAGATGAACCGGATCAGTAAGTACTCCCATCTTCAGCAACCAGCTCCGAGATTGTATTAGCACTTCTACGAATTTTAATAGAGTTGTGAAAGAAAGAAGTGTTACTAGAACCCTCCAACAACCACTTATTTCTAGATTTTTGCTTTAACATTATATTCTGCTGCCTTTGAATATCTTGAACCTCACAAGAGCATCCTTCATATTATTTTAGAAACATCAAAGGATCATCATCTGAATTCCTACTAGCTACCTCAAACTTACGAGTTGCTTGCTTTAATCTAGCATTGACATTGCCAAAACAGATTGATTCCATAACTTGATAGCCTCCTTCAACCGCTTCAATTTGAAAGGAAATAAAACCATATTACCATACACCGGCCATCCAAGATATCTCCACCATCTTCAAAAAATCCGGATGGGAAAACCACATCTTCTGAATACGAAAAGGAGCACGTCTAGGCCGA
Organism: Papaver somniferum; assembly: GCF_003573695.1. Taxonomy (NCBI): domain Eukaryota; kingdom Viridiplantae; phylum Streptophyta; class Magnoliopsida; order Ranunculales; family Papaveraceae; genus Papaver; species Papaver somniferum. Next base: position 8,347,694 of record NW_020644373.1, read on the forward strand.
GGATCACAAAAAGGAAAACCAATAAGAGTCGAATGGTCAGAAACTTCCCTAGGAAGAGCTTTACACCGCCAATTCGAAAACTTAGACAACCAAGGTTCATTAATAATAGCACGATCCAACTTACTAATAATTCTACCAACACCAGACTGACCATTGGTCCAAGTAAACTTAGACCCCAACGAATCAGCTTCAAACAAGTTATTATCCTCCATCCAATCAGAAAACTCATTAATACAAGAGACGAGTTGTCCTACCCCCTTTCTTTTCATCTTGACGAAGCACACAATTGAAATCACCCATAACCAACCAAGGAGTAGTTACATCAACCGCAGCAAGTTGACTCCAAAGCCTCCTTCGAAAAACTTGAATATAACTAGCATGAACAAAAGAAATAAAAACCCCCTCAGTTTTAACTGTAATGGCCTGCCTAGACATATTAATCACCACCAGCTCCTCAATACAATCATCCCAAAGAATCCACAAATTACCCAAAGAACTAGAAGTAGAATTATGAATTACCTTTTTACTATAACCAGCCAAATTTAACCTTATCATAACATTGTCAGTGCAACGAATCTTAGGCTCAGCAATACAAAGTACCACCGGCTTGAACTCATGCACCAACTTACGTAACTTACTACCCGCTCCACCTTTGCCACCCCATTAATATTCCAATAGAGAACTCTCATCAGGAAACACTCTTCTTATGTTTATGAATAGCTTGTGGAATCTTGCTAGGAATCCTACTTTGTAAAAAAGGTGAGACACCCTTCCTAACTCGGTTTCCCAAAGCATTCACTTCAGAATCCGAATCTGATTTGGAATCATTAAAACGTTGCTGAGAAGAACTAGAACTTGTAATCAAAACCCGGCTTGGTTTCCTACTTTTCTTTGGCATATCCACTGGAATTTCCGCCCACTTAACACCCTTAACACCTGATGAAGCTTTCTCAGGTGTCAACTCTTCATCCGAACTACCTCCAGAAGAGTTTTCAGCAGCCTCCGAACCCCCTCCAGAAGAGTGTTCAACATCATCATTATCAACACCCAACTCATCATTCAAGACATTGAACTTATTAGGAGAAACCACAATAGAAGTTTCAGCAACAACTCTATAGCTTGAGATATCCTCAATATTATCAACCACCATGTCTTTCAAAGACTTATTACCAGCCTCAACCGGCGTAAAAGAAGAACTAGCCTCATTCCTATCACTAGAGTGATTAGTTCTTGCCAATTCACCACTCTTAGCTGACTTAGATGAGGTTGCAATTTCAACCATTGACAACCCTCTAGGAAAACTCTTTTTCAATGCTAACGCCTCCTTAGCCTTCTCAAAAGCTACAAACGTTGCATGAAGATTGGCTTCAGTAGACGCTAATTCATTCTCTAGCTGAATAGTTTGCTCCAAACCAACAGCACTCTCCACTAAACCATCTTCAACCACCCCATTCACCACAGCTCCACCATGCCCTACAGCAAGAGCATCATCCACATTACCACCATCACGAACCACCACAGCACCAACGTTCACACCACCTACAGCAGCGCCAACACCTACAGCAACAACGTTTGTAGCCGCAGTTGCATCATCTCCATCACCTACCTTACGGTTTCTCCTATTACACACATTCTTCCACTCCCCTTTCGCATCATCCTTAGACGTTTTCTCATCATTCTTTGGTTGCCTTCTACATTTAGAATCTTTTTTTTGAATTTGATTGCCTTTAGAAACTGTGTGGGTACGTTTTCTTGGTCTCCCTATTGAGATATGGACTGAGAGATCATTACTCTCTATTGGGAAAATCCTTGGAACACCCATTGTGGTGGATCAAAGAACCCTAAATCTGGAATATGGTCACTTCGCGGCTGTTTTGGTAGATATAGACTTTGCAAAGCATATTCCTGAGCGCATCTCTATCACTGCTGGAGGTAAAAAATTTTGGCAATATGTTGATATACCAAATTCACCTAAATTCTGTTTATCTTGCAATATTATTGGGCATGTTGATGGTGAATGCAAGAGGAAGAACAGCATGAAGACTGCTGGTAAGGAAAAACAGATTGTTCATAAACCTACAATCCAAGTTTGGCAACCAAAATTAGCTAATGCGGAGGGGGAGAAGTCCGTGTCTGAGTTGGAAACCCAGACAAGAGTTGTGAACAAATCAAACTCCGTGGATGAATCTGGAATACAATCCGTGAGCAAACCAAATCCTATTGAAGCTGTTGGGTCTCGTGAAACTGAAGATAATGTACGTACAGCTTCTATCCATGCAGGCCATGCTGAAGCTCTTGAGTCTGGTGTTCAGTCCGTGTTAAAAAACACCCCTTATGACGTTATTGATGAAGCAAATCAGTTAGAAAAGGAGCTTGCTCAATCTTCTGTTGAGTTGCGTGAGGCTCAGATGAGATTTATTCATTGTAAAAATAGTATTGCATCTAAGAAAGATAGAGCTTTACGAAAAAATCATGAAGACATGGCTGCACAGAGTTTTTCTAAAGAAGAATGGACTGAAGTGAAAGGAATGAAACCCCCTAACAAAGGTACTTTCTCTTTTACTCCTTTTGAGAATGATTATACTCCTTTTGTGGATGAGTTGATGCAAACTGAAGTTGCGGTTAAAAACAAATTTGGTATTCTAGCATCTGAGTTAGGCCTTGATAAGGTTATTATTAAGGAGGAGGAGGAGGAACAAGTGGAATCTAGTGACTCAGATGTTAGTATGGGCTCTAAAAGTTGGGGTGAGGTTGATGCTGACATTTTAGCAAGGAAAAAAGCTAGGAAAGTTGCCAAACAGGCTACTATTATTATAGCAAAGCGTTCTTTACAATCTGATTCAAGTTTGGAATCTTCCCCTAGCAAGTCTATTGAGGAATCTCCGAGCCATGTTCAAGCGGGGTTGGTTGATACTGTTTTCGATAAGAATAATATTTTGTCTAAGGAAGAATTATCAGAGGAAAAATCTCCTAATAAGTTGTCTCCTATTAAGCTTGTCCCTGGTAACTTTGCATCTGAGGATGAAGACGGAGAGTTTTATGAGGATGAAGATGAGGATGTCTTGGGTAATTATGCTTTTGATACGGATATTATGATGGAATTTTTTCAAAGAGCAAATCGTATAGAGTTGGTAGCAGCAGAAGTAAATTGAAAGGAGTTGGCTATAGATATAGGTAGCTTCTTTTATTTTTCTTTTTTGTGGTTATTGCTTTTGTTATTTCTTATTCGTTATTTACTCCCCTTTGGTTTATGGGGGTAGGGAGAATTGTGCTCCAATTTTGTAATTCTTATAATTACGTTATTTTTTGTTTAATAAACCTTTTTTGACCTAGCAAAAAAAAAAAAAAAAAAAAGGTTGCCTTCTACATTCAGCATCATTTTTACCAATTATGCAGCACTTCATACAGAATTTAGGTGATTTTGGGATATCCAAGTATTGCCAAAACGTCCTCCCCCCAGCTGTTATCTTAATTCTACTTGGAATGTGTTTTGCAAAATCCACATCTACCAAAACTGATGCAAAGTTTCCATACTCCAGATTTAGGGTTCTTTGATCAACCACAATAGGAGTCCCTAAAACTTTTCCCATAGATAACAAGTTCTTCTCAGTCCATAGTTCTGCATGTAAACCAGGAAAGTGAACCCATATGTTTGCATGGGAATTTTTTTGACGATCAGGATCAAAACCTGGGTACCAATCCATTAACTTGAGTTCATGCTGTTGAACAAACCACTTTGTACGTCTGATTCTCTCCTTAGTTTCCTCATCTTGTAGCATAATAACAAAGAAACCTTTTCCCATAGTCATAAACCTAACAAAATTAGGATTAATCTGCCATTGAGAGATTAAAACTGTTTTTACCTCAAAGAACTTCAGTCCCGTGAAGTTTAATCTTGCAATGAAGCTGTGTTGAAAGGGTTTACAACCCTCTTCATAGAAATCCGCGGGTATAACAAGGGATGGTTCTCCATCAATCAGAGTAGGATTAGGTAAACTAGTAATATCAACTCCTGTTGGATTTAGGGTTTGTTTTGCCTTTACCTTGTCCGCAAAGGATTGATGTTGCTGAATCCGTGATGAACTAGGATTGTCTTCTACCATATTGAATCCGTATTGAACTATGAAACCTACGTGAAAAAAACCTAAACCCTAGAGTTTTCGCCAGAGTTTCTCTTTCCTCTCATGTTCTTTTTTTCTTCGGCTTTCCATTTTAAAAGGCAATCAACACGAGGAAAGGAATTTTAGAATACCTCAGTTTGTTTTCTTCTCATCTTCCTCGTCTCAGTCGCACCATGCCTCGAACCCGTGACTAAAATAAACATGCGAGAAAAAAGTTTCGCAATACATCCAGTAAAATATATTAGGATACATCCAGTAATTATAATTAATATGTTCTAAAGCAATACATCCAGTAAAATTTTTATTTCTATGTACGTTGAATCAAGAAAATATGAAGGAAGTCAAATTTCACAACAGAAGAAGGATGAAAGACCATGCAGAACTAATCCAAATCTTAATATATTTCATCTATCTTGAATCAAATAGAAAGACAAAGCCAACACAAAAAGAATGAGTTCATAAAAATGTTAAATTTTATATAGGTTAACTCAACAAAGTCTACACACTTCGCTATAAGTCGGAAATTTATTTCTGAGACTAAATTGTAAACTAGATAAACTCATCTTTAATAGAAGTTTGAAAAATGTATAGTAATTACAATTAATATGTTCTAAGGCAATACAACTAGTAAAAATTGCTTTTCTATGTACGTTGATTCAAGAAATATAAAGGAAGTCAAATTTCACAATAGAAGAAGGATGAAAGACCATGCAGAACAAATCCAAATCCTAACAAATTTCATCTATCTTGAATCAAATAGAAAGACAAAGCCAACACAAAACTAAAGAGTTCATAAAAGTGTTAAGTTTTATATACCTTAACTCAAAAAAGTCTACACACTTCGTTATAAGTCGTAAATTTATTTCTGAGACTAAATTGTAAACTAGATAAACTCATCTTTAATAGAAGTTTGAAAAATGTATAGTAATTACAATTAATGTGTTCTAAGGCAATACGTCCAGTAAAATTATTATTTGTATGTACGTTGATTCAAGAAAATATGAAGGAAGTCAAATTTCACAATAGAAGAATGATGAAAGACCATGCAGAACTAATCCAAATCCTAACAAATTTCATCTATCTTGAATCAAATAGAAAGACAAAGCCAACACAAAACAAAAGAGTTCATAAAAGTGTTAAGTTTTATATACCTTAACTCAAAAAAGTCTACACACTTCGTTATAAGTCGTAAATTTATTTCTGAGACTAAATTGTAAACTAGATAAACTCATCTTTAATAGAAGTTTGAAAAATGTATAGTAATTATAATTAATATGTTCTAAGGCAATACGACTAGTAAAAATTGCTTTTCTATGTACGTTGATTCAAGAAATATAAAGGAAGTCAAATTTCACAATAGAAGAAGGATGAGAGACCATGCAGAACAAATCCAAATCCTAATATATTTCATCTATCTTGAATCAAATAGAAAGACAAAGCCAACACAAAAAGAAAGAGTTCATAAAAATGTTGAATTTAATATACGTTAACTCAAAAAAGTCTACACACTTCGTTATAAGTCGGAAATTTATTTCTGAGATTAATCTGTAAACTATATAAACTCATCTTTAACAGAAAAAGTTTGAAAAATGTATTGTAATCACAATTAATATGTTCTAAGGCAATACATCTAGTAAAAATTGCATTTTTCTGTACGTTGATTCAAGAAAATATGAAGGAAGCCAAATTTCACAATAGAAGAAGGATGGAAGACCATGCAGAACTAATCCAAATCCTAACAAATTTCGTCAATCTTGAATCAAATAGAAAGACAAAGCCAACACAAAAAGAAAGACTTCATAAAAATGTTTAATTTAATATACGTTAACTCAAAAAGTCTACACACTTTATTATAAGTCGGAAATTTATTTCTGAGACTAATCTGTAAACTAGATAAACTCATCTTTAACAGAAAAAGTTTGAAAAATGTATAATCACAATTAATATGTTCTAAGGCAATACATCTAGTAAAAATTGCATTTTTCTGTACGTTGATTCAAGAAAATATGAAGGAAGTCAAATTTCACAATAGAAGAAGGTTGAAAGACCAAGCAGAACTAATCCAAATCCTGACAAATTTCATCTATCTTGAATCAGATAGAAAGACAAAGCCAACACAAAAGGAAAGAGTTCATAAAAATGTTAAATTTTATATATGTTAACTCAAAAAAGTCTACACACTTCGTTATAAGTCAGAAATTTATTTCGGAGACTAAATTGTAAACTAGATAAACTCATCTTTAACAAAAAAAAGTTTGAAAAATGTATTGTAATTACAATTAATATTTTCCGAGGCAATACGTCCAGTAAAAATTGCATTTCTATGTACGTTGATTCAAGAAAATATGACGAAAGTCAAATTTCACAATTAGGAAGGATGAAAGACCATGCAGAACTAATACAAATCCTAACAAATTTCATTTATCTTGAATTAAATAGAAAGACAAAGCCAACACAAAAAGAAAGAGTTCATAAAAATGTTAAATTTTATATACGATTACTCAAAAAAGTCTACGCGCTTCGTTATACATCGGAAATTTATTTCTGAGACTAATCTGTAAACTAGATAAACTCATCTGTAACAGAAAAAGTTTGACAAATATATTGTAATTACCATTAATATGTTCTAATGCAATACATCTAGTAAAAATTTTATTTCTATGTACTTTGATTCAAGAAAATATGAAGGAAGTCAAATTTCACAATAGAAGAAGGAAGAAAGACCATGCCGAACAAATCCAAATCTTAATATATTTCATCTATCTTGAATCAAATAGAATGACAAAGCCAACACAAAAAGAAAGAGTTCATAAAAATGTTGAATTTAATATACTTTTTTTTTGCTAGGTCAAAATGGTTTATTAAAGCAAAAAACGTAGTTACAAGAATTACAAAATTGGAGGCTCTAGGCCTCCCCACCCCCATAAACCAAAGGGCAAAAAACTCTAAAACTCATAAAATAAGCTCCTAAACACGAAAAAACATGCAAAAAGAAGAAAAAAATAGAAACGTTTTCGTCCCTTATTTCCAACTCTAAATTTCTTCTTCTTGAATTTAATATACGTTAACTCAAAAATGTCTACACACTTCGTTATAAGTCGGAAATTTATTTCTGAGACTAAATTGTAAACTAGATAAACTCATCTTTAACAAAAAAAAAGGTTTGAAAAATGTATTGTAATTACATTAATATGTTCTAAGGCAATATGTCCAGTAAAAATTGCATTTTCTGTACGTTGATTCAAGAAAAATATGAAAGAAAGTAAAATTTCACAATTAGGAAGGATGAAAGACCATGCAAACTAATCCAAATAGTAACAATTTCATCTATCTGAATCAAACGAAAGACATAGCCAACACAAAAAGAAAGAGTTCATAAAAATGTTAAATTTTATATACGTTAACTCAAAAAGTCTACACACTTCGTTATAAGTCGGAATTTATTTTTGAGACTAAATTGTAAACTAGATAAACCATCTTAAACAAAAAAAAGGTTTGAAAAATGTATTGTACAACTTAATATGTTTCTAAGGCAATACGTCTAGTAAAAATTGCATTTCTATGTACGTTGATTCAAGAAAATATGAGAGAAGTCAAATTTCACAATTAGGAGGATGAAAGAGCATGCGAACTAATCCAAATCCTAACAAATTTCATCGATCTTGATCAAATGGAATAGCAAATCCAACACAAAAAGAAAGAGTTCATAAAATATTGATTTAATACGTTAACTCAAAAAGGTTTACACACTTGTTATAAGTCGGAAATTTATTTCTGAGTAATCTGTAAACTAGATAAACTCATCTTTAACAGAAAAGTTTGAAAAATGTATTGTAATCACATTATATGTTCTAAGGCAATACGTCTAGTAAAAATTGCATTTTCTGTACGTTGATTCAAGAAATATGAAGGAAGTCAAATTTCACAATAGAAGAAGTGTTTGAAAGACCAAGTAAACTATCCAAATCCTGAAAAATTTCATCTATCTTGAATCAGATAGAAAGACAAAGCCAACCCAAAGGAAAGAGTTCATAAAAATGTTAAATTTTATATGTTAACTCAAAAAGTCTACACACTTCGTTATAATCGGAAATTTATTTCTGAGACTAAATTGTAAACTAGATAAACTCATCTTTAACAAAAAAAAAGTTGAAAAAATGTATTGTAATTACAATAATATTTCCGAGGCAATACGTCCAGTAAAAATCGCATTTCTATGTACGTTGATTCAAGAAAATATGACGAAGTAAAAATTTCACAATTAGGAAGGATGAAGACCATGCGAACTAATCCAATCCTAACAAATTTCATCTATCTTGAATCAATAGAAAGACAAAGCTAACACAAAAAGAAAGAGTTCATAAAATGTAAATTTTATATACGTTAACTCAAAAAAGTCTACGCACTTCGTTATACATCGGAAATTTATTTCTGAGACTAATCTGTAAACTAGATAAACTCATCTGTAACAGAAAAAGTTTGACAAATATTGTAATTATAGTTAATATCTAATGCAATACATCCAGTAAATTTTTTAGTTCTATGTACGTTGATTCAAGAAATATGAAGGAAGTCAAATTTCACAAGAAAGAAGGAGAAAGACCATGCCGAACTAATCCAAATCTTAATATACATCTATCTTGAATTAAATAGAAAGACAAAGCCACACAAAAAGAAAGAGTTCATAAAATGTTGAATTTAATATACTTAACTCAAAAAGTCTCACACTTCGTAAGTCGGAAATTTATTTCTGAGACTAAATTGTAAACTAGATAAACTCATCTTTAACAGAAAAAGTGAAAAATGTAGTTGTAATTAAAAATATGTTGTAAGGCAATACGTCCAGTAAAATTGCATTTCTATGTACGTTGATTCAAGAAAATATGAAGGAATCAATTTCACAATAGAAGAAGGAAGAAAGACTATGCCGAACTAATGCAAATCTTAAATATTTCATCTATCTTGAATCAATAGAAAGACAAAGCCAACACAAAAAGAAAGAGTTTCATAAAATGTTGAATTTAATATACGTTACTCAAAAAGTCTACGCACTTCGTTATATACATCGGAATTTATTTCTGAGACTAATCTGTAAACTATAAACTCATCTGTAAATGAAAAAGTTTTACAAATAGTAATTACAATTAAATGTTCTAATGCAATACATCTAGTAAAATTTTTATTTCTATGTACTTTGATTCAAGAAAATATGAAGGAAGTCAAATTTCACAATAGAGAAGGAAGAAAGACCATGCCGAACTAACCAATCTTAATATATTTCATCTATCTTGAATCAAATAGAAAGACAAAGCCAACACAAAAAAGAGTTCATAAAAATGTTGAATTTAATATACTTTTTTTTGCTAGGTCAAAATGGTTTATTAAAGCAAAAAAACGTAATTACAAGAATTACAAAATGTAGGCTCTAGGCCTCCCCACCCACATAAACCAAAGGGGCAAAAAAACTCTAAAACTCATAAAATAGCTCCTAAACACGAAAAAACATGCAAAAAGAAGAAAAATAGAAACGTTTTCGTCCCTTATTTCCAACTATAAAATTTCTTCTTCGAATTTAATATCGTTAACTCAAAAAGTCTACACACTTCGTTATAAGTCGGAAATTTATTTCTGAGACTAAATTGTAAACTAGATAAACTCATCTTTAACAAAAAAAAGGTTTGAAAAATGTATTGTAATTAAAATTAATATGTTCTAAGGCAATACGTCCAGTAAAAATTGCATTTCTATGTACGTTGATTCAAGAAAATATGAAGAAAGTAAAATTTCACAATTAGGAAGGATGAAAGACCATGCAGAACTAATCCAAATAGTAACAAATTTCATCTATCTTGAATCAAACAGAAAGACAAAGCCAACACAAAAAGAAAGAGTTCATAAAAATGTTAAATTTTATATACGTTAACTCAAAAATCTACACACTTCGTTATAAGTCGGAAATTTATTTTGAGACTAAATTGTAAACTAGATAAACTCATCTTAAACAAAAAAAAGGTTTGCAAAATGTATTGTAATTACATTAAGTTCTAAGGCAATACGTCCAGTAAAATTGCATTTCTATGTACGTTGATTCAAGAAAATATGAAGAAAGTCAATTTCACAATTAGGAAGGATGAAAGAGCATGCAGAACTAATCCAAATCCTAACAAATTTCATCGATCTTGAATCAAATAGAAAGACAAATCCAACACAAAAAGAAAGAGTTCATAAAAATATTGAAATTTAATATACGTTAACTCAAAAAGTTACACACTTCGTTATAAGTCGGAAATTTATTTCTGAGAGTAATCTGTAAACTAGATAAACTCATCTTTAACAGAAAAAGTTTGAAAAATGTATTGTAATCAATTAATATGTTCTAAGGCAATACGTCCAGTAAAATTGCATTTTTCTATACGTTGATTCAAGAAAATATGAAGGAAGTCAAATTTCACAATAGAAGAAGGTGAAAGACCAAGCAAACTAATCCAAATCCTGAAAAATTTCATCTATCTTGAATCAGATAGAAAGACAAAGCCAACCCAAAAGGAAAGAGTTCATAAAAATGTTAAATTTTATATATGTTAACTCAAAAAAGTCTACACACTTCGTTATAAGTCGGAAATTTATTTCTGAGACTAAATTGTAAACTAGATAAACTCATCTTTAACAAAAAAAAAAGTTGAAAAATGTATTGTAATTACAATTAATATTTTCCGAGGCAATACGTCCAGTAAAAATTGCATTTCTATGTACGTTGATTCAAGAAAATATGAAGAAAGTCAAATTTCACAATTAGGAAGGATGAAAGAGCATGCAGAACTATTCCAAATCCTAACAAATTTCATCGATCTTGAATCAAATAGAAAGACAAATCCAACACAAAAAGAAAGAGTTCATAAAAATATTGAATTTAATATACGTTAACTCAAAAAGGTTTACACACTTTGTTATAAGTCGGAAATTTATTTCTGAGACTAAATTGTAAACTAGATAAACTCATCTTTAACAAAAAAAAAGGTTTGAAAAATGTATTGTAATTACAATTAATATGTTCTAAGCAATATGTCCAGTAAAAATTGCATTTCTATGTACGTTGATTCAAGAAAATATGAAGAAGTAAATTTCACAATAGAAGAGGAAAGACCATGCAGAACTAATCCAAATAGTAATAATTTCATCTATCTTGAATCAAAGAAAGACAAGCCAACACAAAAAGAAAGAGTTCATAAAAATGTTAAATTTTATACGTTAACTCAAAAAAGTCTACACACTTCGTTATAAGTCGGAAATTTATTTGAGACTAAATTGTAAACTAGATAAACTCATCTTAACAAAAAAGGTTTGAAAAATGTATTGTAATTACAATTAATATGTTCTAAGGCAATACGTCTAGTAAAAATTGCATTTCTATGTACGTTGATTCAAGAAATATGAAGAAAGTCAAATTTCACAATAGGAAGGATGAAAGAGCATGCAGAACTAATCCAAATCCTAACAAATTTCATCGATCTTGAATCAAATAGAAAGACAAATCAACACAAAAAAAGAGTTCATAAAAATATTGAATTTAATATACGTTAACTCAAAAAGGTTTACACACTTTGTTATAAGTCGGAAATTTATTTCTGAGAGTAATCTGTAAACTAGATAAACTCATCAACAGAAAAAGTTTGAAAAATGTATTGTAATCACAATTAATATGTTCTAAGGCAATACGTCTAGTAAAAATTGCATTTTCTGTACGTTGATTCAAGAAATATGAAGGAAGTCAAATTTCACAATAGAAGAAGGTTGAAAGACCAAGCAAAACTAATCCAAATCCTGAAAAATTTCATCTATCTTGAATCATAGAAAACAAAGCCACACAAAAGGAAAGAGTTCATAAAAATGTTAAATTTTATATATGTTAACTCAAAAAATCTACCACTTCGTTATAAGTCGGAAATTTATTTCTGAGACTAAATTGTAAACTAGATAAACTCATCTTTAACAAAAAAAAAGTTGAAAAATGTATTGTAATTACAATTAATATTTTCCGAGGCAATACGTCCAGTAAAAATTGCATTTCTATGTACGTTGATTCAAGAAAATATGACGAAAGTCAAATTTCACAATTAGGAAGGATGAAAGACCATGCAGAACTAATCCAAATCCTAACAAATTTCATCTATCTTGAATCAAATAGAAAGACAAAGCTAACACAAAAGAAAGAGTTCATAAAATGTTAAATTTTATATACGTTAACTCAAAAAAGTCTACGCACTTCGTTATACATCGGAAATTTATTTCTGAGACTAATCTGTAAACTAGATAAACTCATCTGTAACAGAAAAAGTTTGACAAATATATTGTAATTACAATTAATATGTTCTAATGCAATACATCCAGTAAATTTTTTATTTCTATGTACGTTGATTCAAGAAAATGGGAAGTCAAATTTCACAATAGAAGAAGGATGAAAGACCATGCCGAACTAATCCAAATCTTAATATATTTCATCTATCTTGAATTAAATAGAAAGACAAAGCCAACACAAAAAGAAAGAGTTCATAAAAATGTTGAATTTAATATACGTTAACTCAAAAAAGTCTACACACTTCGTTATAAGTCGGAAATTTATTTCTGAGACTAAATTGTAAACTAGATAAACTCATCTTTAACAGAAAAAGTTTGAAAAATGTATTGTAATTACAATTAATATGTTGTAAGGCAATACGTCCAGTAAAAATTGCATTTCTATGTACGTTGATTCAAGAAAATATGAAGGAAGTCAAATTTCACAATAGAAGAAGGAAGAAAGACTATGCCGAACTAATGCAAATCTTAATATATTTCATCTATCTTGAATCAAATAGAAGACAAAGCCAACACAAAAAGAAAGAGTTCATAAAAATGTTGAATTTAATATACGTTTACTCAAAAAAGTCTACGCACTTCGTTATACATCGGAAATTTATTTCTGAGACTAATCTGTAAACTAGATAAACTCATCTGTAAATGAAAAAGTTTTACAAATATATTGTAATTACAATTAATATGTTCTAATGCAATACATCTAGTAAAATTTTTATTTCTATGTACTTTGATTCAAGAAAATATGAAGGAAGTCAAATTTCACAATAGAAGGAAAAGACCATGCCGAACTAATCCAAATCTTAATATATTTCATCTATCTTGAATCAAATAGAAAGACAAAGCCACACAAAAAGAAAGAGTTCATAAAAATGTTGAATTTAATATACTTTTTTTTTGCTAGGTCAAAATGGTTTATTAAAGCAAAAAAACGTAATTACAAGAATTACAAAATTGGAGGCTCTAGGCCTCCCCACCCCATAAACCAAAGGGGCAAAAAAACTCTAAAAACTCATAAAATAAGCTCCTAAACACGAAAAAACATGCAAAAGAAGAAAATAGAAACGTTTTCGTCCCTTATTTCCAACTCTAAATTTCTTCTTCTTGAATTTAATATACGTTAACTCAAAAATGTCTACACACTTCGTTATAAGTCGGAAATTTATTTCTGAGACTAAATTGTAAACTAGATAAACTCATCTTTAACAAAAAAAGGTTTGAAAAATATTGTAATTACAATTAATATGTTCTAAGGAATACGTCCAGTAAAAATTGCATTTCTATGTACGTTGATTCAAGAAAATATGAAGAAAGTAAAATTTCACAATTAGGAAGGATGAAAGACCATGCAGAACTAATCCAAATAGTAACAAATTTCATCTATCTTGAATCAAACGAAAGACAAAGCCAACACAAAAAGAAAGAGTTCATAAAAATGTTAAATTTTATATACGTTAACTCAAAAAGTCTACACACTTCGTTATAAGTCGGAAATTTATTTTGAGACTAAATTGTAAACTAGATAAACTCATCTTTAAACAAAAAAAAGGTTTGCAAATGTATTGTAATTACAATTAATATGTTCTAAGGCAATACGTCCAGTAAAAATTGCATTTCTATGTACGTTGATTCAAGAAAATATGAAGAAGTCAAATTTCACAATAGAAGGATGAAAGACATGCAGAACTAATCCAAATCCTAACAAATTTCATCTATCTTGAATCAAATAGAAAGACAAAGCCAACACAAAAAAAAGAGTTCATAAAAATGTTAAATTTAATATACGTTAACTCAAAAAGTTACACACTTTGTTATAAGTCGGAAATTTATTTCTGAGACTAATCGTAAACTAGATAAACTCATCTTTAACAGAAAAAGTTTGAAAAATGTATTAATCACAATTAATATGTTCTAAGGCAATACGTCTAGTAAAAATTGCATTTCTGTACGTTGATTCAAGAAATATGAAGGAAGTCAAATTTCACAATAGAAGAAGGTGAAAGACCATGCAAAATAATCCAAATCCTAAAATTTCATCTATCTTGAATCAATAGAAAGACAAAGCCAACACAAAAGAAAGAGTTCATAAAAATGTTAAATTTTATATACGTTAACTCAAAAAAGTCTACACACTTCGTTATAAGTCGGAAATTTATTTCTGAGACTAAATTGTAAACTAGATAAACTCATCTTTAACAAAAAAAGTTTGAAAAATGTATTGTAATTACAATTAATATTTCTAAGGCAATACGTCCAGTAAAATTGCATTTCTATGTACGTTGATTCAAGAAAATAAAAAGTCAAATTTCACAATGGAAGGATGAAAGACCATGCAGAACTAATCCAAATCCTAACAATTTCATCTATCTTGAATCAAATAGAAAGACAAAGCAACACAAAAAAAAGAGTTCATAAAAATGTTAATTTTATACGTTAACTCAAAAAAGTCTACGCACTTCGTTATAATCGGAAATATTTTGAGACTAATCTGTAAACTAGATAAACTCATCTTAACAGAAAAAGTTTGAAAATATATTGTAATTACAATTAATATGTTCTAAGCAATACATCCAGTAAATTTTTTTCTATGTACGTTGATTCAAGAAATATGAAGGAAGTCAATTTCACAATAGAAGAAGGATGAAAGACCATGCCGAACTAATCCAAATCTTAATATATTTCATCTATCTTGAATTAAATAGAAAGACAAAGCCAACACAAAAAGAAAGAGTTCATAAAAATGTTGAATTTAATATACGTTAACTCAAAAAAGTCTACACACTTCGTTATAAGTCGGAAATTTATTTCTGAGACTAAATTTAAACTAGATAAACTCATCTTTAACAGAAAAAGTTTGAAAAATGTATTGTAATTACAATTAATATGTGTAAGGCAATACGTCCAGTAAAAATTGCATTTCTATGTACGTTGATTCAAGAAAATATGAAGGAAGTCAAATTTCACAATAGAAGAAGGAAGAAAGACTATGCCGAACTAATGCAAATCTTAATATATTTCATCTATCTTGAATCAAATAGAAAGACAAAGCCAACACAAAGAAAGAGTTCATAAAAATTTAATATACGTTTACTCAAAAAAGTCTACGCACTTCGTTATACATCGGAAATTTATTTCTGAGACTAATCTGTAAACTATATAAACTCATCTGTACAAATTATTGTAATTACAATTAATATGTTCTAATGCAATACATCTAGTAAAATTTTTATTTCTATGTACTTTGATTCAAGAAAATATGAAGGAAGTCAAATTTCACAATAGAAGAAGGAAGAAAGACCATGCCGAACTAATCCAAATCTTAATATATTTCATCTATCTTGAATCAAATAGAAAGACAAAGCCAACACAAAAAGAAAGAGTTCATAAAAATGTTGAATTTAATATACTTTTTTTTTGCTAGGTCAAAATGGTTTATTAAAGCAAAAAAACGTAATTACAAGAATTACAAAATTGGAGGCTCTAGGCCTCCCCACCCACATAAACCAAAGGGGCAAAAAAACTCTAAAAACTCATAAAATAAGCTCCTAAACACGAAAAAACATGCAAAAAGAAGAAAAATAGAAACGTTTTCGTCCCTTATTTCCAACTATAAATTTCTTCTTCTTGAATTTAATATACGTTAACTCAAAAATGTCTACACACTTCGTTATAAGTCGGAAATTTATTTCTGAGACTAAATTGTAAACTAGATAAACTCATCTTTAACAAAAAAAAGGTTTGAAAAATGTATTGTAATTACAATTAATATGTTCTAAGGCAATACGTCCAGTAAAAATTGCATTTCTATGTACGTTGATTCAAGAAAATATGAAGAAAGTAAAATTTCACAATTAGGAAGGATGAAAGACCATGCAGAACTAATCCAAATAGTAACAAATTTCATCTATCTTGAATCAAACAGAAAGACAAAGCCAACACAAAAAAAGAGTTCATAAAAATGTTAAATTTTATATACGTTAACTCAAAAAGTCTACACACTTCGTTATAAGTCGGAAATTTATTTTGAGACTAAATTGTAAACTAGATAAACTCATCTTAACAAAAAAGGTTTGCAAAATGTATTGTAATTACAATTAATATGTTCTAAGGCAATACGTCCAGTAAAATTGCATTTCTATGTACGTTGATTCAAGAAAATATGAAGAAAGTCAAATTTCACAATTAGGAAGGATGAAAGACATGCAGAACTAATCCAAATCCTAACAAATTTCATCGATCTTGAATCAAATAGAAAGACAAATCACAACACAAAGAAAGAGTTCATAAAAATATTTGAATTTAATATACGTTAACTCAAAAAGGTTACACACTTTGTTATAAGTCGGAAATTTATTTCTGAGAGTAATCTGTAAACTAGATAAACTCATCTTTAACAGAAAAAGTTTGAAAAATGTATTGTAATCACAATTAATATGTTCTAAGGCAATACGTCTAGTAAAAATTGCATTTTTCTACGTTGATTCAAGAAAATATGAAGGAAGTCAAATTTCACAATAGAAGAAGTTGAAAGACCAAGCAAACTAATCCAAATCCTGAAAAATTTCATCTATCTTGAATCATAGAAAGACAAAGCCAACCCAAAGAAAGAGTTCATAAAAATGTTAAATTTTATATATTTAACTCAAAAAAGTCTACACACTTCGTTATAAGTCGGAAATTTATTTCTGAGACTAAATTGTAAACTAGATAAACTCATCTTTAACAAAAAAAAGTTGAAAAAGTATTGTAATTACAATTAATATTTTCCGAGGCAATACGTCCAGTAAAAATTGCATTTCTATGTACGTTGATTCAAGAAAATATGACGAAAGTCAAATTTCACATTAGGAAGGATGAAAGACCATGCAGAACTAATCCAAATCCTAACAAATTTCATCTATCTTGAATCAAATAGAAAGACAAAGCCAACACAAAAAGAAAGAGTTCATAAAAATGTTAAATTTTATACGTTAACTCAAAAAAGTCTACACACTTCGTTATATCGGAAATTTATTTCTGAGACTAATCGTAAACTAGATAAACTCATCTGTAACAGAAAAAAGTTTGACAAATATTGTAATTACAATTATATGTTCTAATGCAATACATCCAGTAAATTTTTATTTCTAGTACGTTGATTCAAGAAAATATGAAGGAAGTCAAATTCACAATAGAAGAAGGATGAAAGACCATGCCGAACTAATCCAAATCTTAATATTTTCATCTTGAATTAAATAGAAAGACAAAGCCAACACAAAAAAAGAGTTCATAAAAATGTTGAATTTAATATACGTTAACTCAAAAAAGTCTACACACTTCGTTATAAGTCGGAAATTTATTTCTGAGACTAAATGTAAACTAGATAAACTCATCTTTAAAAAAAAGTGTTGAAAAATGGAGTAATTACAATTAATAGTTGTAAGGCAATACGTCCAGTAAAAATTGCATTTCTATGTACGTTGATTCAAGAAAATATGAAGGAAGTCAAATTTCACAATAGGAAAAGGAAGAAAGACTATGCCGAACTAATGCAAATCTAATAATTTCATCTATCTTGAATCAATAGAAAGACAAACCAACAAAAAGAAAGAGTTCATAAAAATGTTGAATTTAATATACGTTTACTCAAAAAAGTCTACGCACTTCGTATACATCGGAAATTTATTTCTGAGACTAATCTGTAAACTATATAAACTCATCTAAATGAAAAGTTTACAAATATATGTAATCAATTAATATGTTTCTAATGCAATACATCTAGTAAAATTTTTTTTTATGTACTTGATTCAAGAAAATATGAGGAAGTCAAATTTCACAATAGAAGAGGAAGAAAGACCATGCCGAACTAATCCAAATCTTATAATTCATCTATCTTGAATCAAATAGAAACAAAAGCCAACACAAAAAGAAAGTTCATAAAAATGTTGAATTTAATATACTTTTTTTTTGCTAGGTCAAAATGGTTTATTAAAGCAAAAAAACGTAATTACAAGAATTACAAAATTGTAGGCTCTAGGCCTCCCCACCCACATAAACCAAAGGGGCAAAAAAACTCTAAAAACTCATAAAATAAGCTCCTAAACACGAAAAAACATGCAAAAAGAAGAAAAATAGAAACGTTTTCGTCCCTTATTTCCAACTATAAATTTCTTCTTCTTGAATTTAATATACGTTAACTCAAAAATGTCTACACACTTCGTTATAAGTCGGAAATTTATTTCTGAGACTAAATTGTAAACTAGATAAACTCATCTTTAACAAAAAAAAAAGGTTTGAAAAATGTATTGTAATTACAATTAATATGTTCTAAGGCAATACGTCCAGTAAAAATTGCATTTCTATGTACGTTGATTCAAGAAAATATGAAGAAAGTAAAATTTCACAATTAGGAAGGATGAAAGACCATGCAGAACTAATCCAAATAGTAACAAATTTCATCTATCTTGAATCAAACAGAAAGACAAGCCAACACAAAAAGAAAGAGTTCATAAAAATGTTAAATTTTATATACGTTAACTCAAAAAGTCTTCCCGCACAATATTTAAAAAAAAAAAAACTCAAAAAAGTCTACACACTTCGTTATAAGTCGGAAATTTATTTTTGAGACTAAATTGTAAACTAGATAAACTCATCTTAAACAAAAAAAAGGTTTGCAAAATGTATTGTAATTACAATTAATATGTTCTAAGGCAATACGTCCAGTAAAAATTGCATTTCTATGTACGTTGATTCAAGAAAATATGAAGAAAGTCAAATTTCACAATTAGGAAGGATGAAAGAGCATGCAGAACTAATCCAAATCCTAACAAATTTCATCGATCTTGAATCAAATAGAAAGACAAATCCAACACAAAAAGAAAGAGTTCATAAAAATATTGAATTTAATATACGTTAACTCAAAAAGGTTTACACACTTTGTTATAAGTCGGAAATTTATTTCTGAGAGTAATCTGTAAACTAGATAAACTCATCTTTAACAGAAAAAGTTTGAAAAATGTATTGTAATCACAATTAATATGTTCTAAGGCAATACGTCTAGTAAAATTGCATTTTTCTGTACGTTGATTCAAGAAAATATGAAGGAAGACAAATTTCACAATAGAAGAAGGTTGAAAGACCAAGCAAAACTAATCCAAATCCTGAAAAATTTCATCTATCTTGAATCAGATAGAAAGACAAAGCCAACCAAAGGAAAGAGTTCATAAAAATGTTAAATTTTATATATGTTAACTCAAAAAAGTCTACACACTTCGTTATAATCGGAAATTTATTTCTGAGACTAAATTGTAAACTAGATAAACTCATCTTTAACAAAAAAAAAGTTGAAAAATGTATTGTAATTACAATTAATATTTTCCGAGGCAATACGTCCAGTAAAAATTGCATTTCTATGTTCGTTGATTCAAGAAAATATGACGAAAGTCAAATTTCACAATTAGGAAGGATGAAAGACCATGCAGAACTAATCCAAATCCTAACAATTTCATCTATCTTGAATCAAATAGAAAGACAAAGCTAACACAAAAAGAAAGAGTTCATAAAATGTTAATTTTATATACGTTAATCAAAAAGTCTACGCACTTCGTTATACATCGGAAATTTATTTCTGAGACTAATCTGTAAACTAGATAAACTCATCTGTAACAGAAAAAGTTTGACAAATATATTGTAATTACAATTAATATGTTCTAATGCAATACATCCAGTAAATTTTTTATTTCTATGTACGTTGATTCAAGAAAATATGAAGGAAGTCAAATTTCACAATAGAAGAAGGATGAAAGACCATGCCGAACTAATCCAAATCTTAATATATTTCATCTATCTTGAATTAAATAGAAAGACAAAGCCAACACAAAAAGAAAGATTTCATAAAAATGTTGAATTTAATATACGTTAACTCAAAAAAGTCTACACACTTCGTTATAAGTCGGAAATTTATTTCTGAGACTAAATTGTAAACTAGATAAACTCATCTTTAACAGAAAAAGTTTGAAAAATGTATTGTAATTACAATTAATATGTTGTAAGGCAATACGTCCAGTAAAAATTGCATTTCTATGTACGTTGATTCAAGAAAATATGAAGGAAGTCAAATTTCACAATAGAAGAAGGAAGAAAGACTATGCCGAACTAATGCAAATCTTAATATATTTCATCTATCTTGAATCAAATAGAAAGACAAAGCCAACACAAAAAGAAAGAGTTCATAAAATGTGAATTTAATATACGTTTAAATCTACAACTTTACTCAAAAAGTCTACGCACTTCGTTATACATCGGAAATTTATTTCTGAGACTAATCTGTAAACTAGATAAACTCATCTGTAAATGAAAAATTTTACAAATATATTGTAATTACAATTAATATGTTCTAATGCAATACATCTAGTAAAATTTTTATTTTATGTACTTTGATTCAAGAAAATATGAAGGAAGTCAAATTTCACAATAGAAGAAGGAAGAAAACCATGCCGAACAATCCAAATCTTAATATATTTCATCTATCTTGAATCAAATAGAAGACAAAGCCAACACAAAAAGAAAGAGTTCATAAAAATGTTGAATTTAATATACTTTTTTTTTGCTAGGTCAAAATGGTTTATTAAAGAAAAAAAACGTAATTACAAGAATTACAAAATTGGAGGCTCTAGGCCTCCCCACCCACATAAACCAAAGGGGCAAAAAAACTCTAAAAACTCATAAAATAAGCTCCTAAACACGAAAAACATGCAAAAAGAAGAAAAATAGAAACGTTTTCGTCCCTTATTTCCAACTATAAATTTCTTCTTCTTGAATTTAATATACGTTAACTCAAAAATGTCTACACACTTCGTTATAAGTCGAAATTTATTTCTGAGACTAAATTGTAAACTAGATAAACTCATCTTTAACAAAAAAAAGGTTTGAAAAATGTATTGTAATTACAATTAATATGTTCTAAGGTAATACGTCCAGTAAAAATTGCATTTCTATGTACGTTGATTCAAGAAAATATGAAGAAAGTAAAATTTCACAATTAGGAAGGATGAAAGACCATGCAGAACTAATCCAAATAGTAACAAATTTCATCTATCTTGAATCAAACAGAAAGACAAAGCCAACACAAAAAGAAAGAGTTCATAAAAATGTTAAATTTTATATACGTTAACTCAAAAAAGTCTACACACTTCGTTATAAGTCGGAAATTTATTTTTGAGACTAAATTGTAAACTAGATAAACTCATCTTAAACAAAAAAAAGGTTTGCAAAATGTATTGTAATTACAATTAATATGTTCTAAGGCAATACGTCCAGTAAAAATTACATTTCTATGTACGTTGATTCAAAAATATGAAGAAGTCAAATTTCACAATAGGAAGGATGAAAGACATGCAGAACTAATCCAAATCCTAACAATTTCATCGATCTTGAATCAAATAGAAAGACAAATCCAACACAAAAAGAAAGAGTTCATAAAAAATTGAATTTAATATACGTTAACTCAAAAAGGTTTACACACTTTTTAAGTCGGAAATTTATTTCTGAGAGTAATCTGTAAACTAGATAAACTCATCTTTAACAGAAAAAGTTTGAAAAATGTATTGTAACACAATTAATAGTTCTAAGGCAATACGTCTAGTAAAATTGCATTTTTCTGTACGTTGATTCAAGAAAATATGAAGGAAGTCAAATTTCACAATAGAAGAAGGTGAAAGACCAAGCAAAACTAATCCAAATCCTGAAAATTTCATCTATCTTGAATCAGATAGAAAGACAAAGCCAACCCAAAAGGAAAGAGTTCATAAAAATGTTAAATTTTATATATGTTAACTCAAAAAAGTCTACACACTTCGTTATAAGTCGGAAATTTATTTCTGAGACTAAATTGTAAACTAGATAAACTCATCTTTAACAAAAAAAAGTTGAAAAATGTATTGTAATTACAATTAATATTTTCCGAGGCAATACGTCCAGTAAAAATTGCATTTCTATGTACGTTGATTCAAGAAAATATGACTAAAGTCAAATTTCACAATTAGGAAGGATGAAAGACCATGCAGAACTAATCCAAATCCTAACAAATTTCATCTATCTTGAATCAAATAGAAAGACAAAGCTAACACAAAAGAAAGAGTTCATAAAAATGTTAAATTTATATACGTTAACTCAAAAAAGTCTACGCACTTCGTTATACATCGGAAATTTATTTCTGAGACTAATCTGTAAACTAGATAAACTCATCTTAACAGAAAAAGTTTGACAAATATATTGTAATTACAATTAATGTTCTAATGCAATACATCCAGTAAATTTTTTATTTCTATGTACGTTGATTCAAGAAAATATGAAGGAAGTCAAATTTCACAATAGAAGGATGAAAGACCATGCCGAACTAATCCAAATCTTAATAATTTCATCTATCTTGAATTAAATAGAAAAACAAAGCCAACACAAAAAGAAAGAGTTCATAAAATGTTGAATTTAATATACGTTAACTCAAAAAAGTCTACACACTTCGTTAAGTCGGAAATTTATTTCTGAGACTAAATTGTAAACTAGATAAACTCATCTTTAACAGAAAAAGTTGAAAAATGTATTGTAATTACAATTAATATGTTGTAAGGCAATACGTCCAGTAAAAATTGCATTTCTATGTACGTTGATTCAAGAAAATATGAAGGAAGTCAAATTTCACAATAGAAGAAGGAAGAAAGACTATGCCGAACTAATGCAAATCTTAATATATTTCATCTATCTTGAATCAAATAGAAAGACAAAGCCAACACAAAAAGAAAGAGTTCATAAAAATGTTGAATTTAATATACGTTTACTCAAAAAAGTCTACGCACTTCGTTATACATCGGAAATTTATTTCTGAGACTAATCTGTAAACTAGATAAACTCATCTGTAAATGAAAAAGTTTACAAATATATTGTAATTACAATTAATATGTTCTAATGCAATACATCTAGTAAAATTTTTATTTTATGTACTTTGATTCAAGAAAATATGAAGGAAGTCAAATTTCACAATAGAAGAAGGAAGAAAGACCATGCCGAACAATCCAAATCTTAATATATTTCATCTATCTTGAATCAAATAGAATGACAAAGCCAACACAAAAAAAAGAGTTCATAAAAATGTTGAATTTAATATACTTTTTTTTTGCTAGGTCAAATGGTTTATTAAAGAAAAAAAAAACGTAATTACAAGAATTACAAAATTGGAGGCTCTAGGGCTCCCCACCACATAAACCAAAGGGGCAAAAAACTCTAAAAACTCATAAATAAGCTCCTAAACACGAAAAAACATGCAAAAAGAAGAAAATAGAAACTTTTCGTCCATTATTTACAACTCTAAATTTCTTCTTCTTGAATTTAATATACGTTAACTCAAAAATGTCTACACACTTCGTTATAAGTCGGAAATTTATTTCTGAGACTAAATTGTAAACTAGATAAACTCATCTTTAACAAAAAAAAAAGTTGAAAAATGTATTGTAATTACATTAATATTTTCCGAGGCAATACGTCCAATAAAAATTGCATTTCTATGTACGTTGATTCAAGAAAATATGACGAAAGTCAATTTCACAATTAGGAAGGATGAAAGACCATGCAGAACTAATCCAAATCCTAACAAATTTCATCTATCTTGAATCAAATAGAAAGACAAAGCTAACACAAAAAGAAGAGTTCATAAAAATGTTAAATTTTATACGTTAACTCAAAAAGTCTACGCACTTCGTTATACATCGAAAATTTATTTCTGAGACTAAACTGTAAACTAGACAAACTCATCTGTAACAGAAAAAGTTTGACAAATATATTGTAATTACAATTAATATGTTCTAATGCAATACATCTAGTAAAATTTTTATTTCTATGTACTTTGATTCAAGAAAATATGAAGGAAGTCAAATTTCACAATAGAAGAAGGAAGAAAGACCATGCCGAACAAATCCAAATCTTAATATATTTCATCTATCTTGAATCAAATCGAATGACAAAGCCAACACAAAAAGAAAGAGTTCATAAAAATGTTGAATTTAATATACTTTTTTTTTGCTAGGTCAAAATGGTTTATTAAAGCAAAGAAACGTAGTTACAAGAATTACAAAATTGGAGGCTCTAGGCCTCCCCACCCCCATAAACCAAAGGGGCAAAAAAACTCTAAAAAACATGCAAAAAGAAGAAAAATAGAAACATTTTCGTCCCTTATTTCCAACTCTAAATTTCTTCTTCTTGAATTTAATATACGTTAACTCAAAAATGTCTACACACTTCGTTATAAGTCGGAAATTTATTTCTGAGACTAAATTGTAAACTAGATAAACTCATCTTTAACAAAAAAAAAGGTTTGAAAAATGTATTGTAATTACAATTAATATGTTCTAAGGCAATACGTCCAGTAAAAATTGCATTTCTATGTACGTTGATTCAAGAAAATATGAAGAAAGTAAAATTTCACAATTAGGAAGGATGAAAGACCATGCAGAACTAATCCAAATAGTAACAAATTTCATCTATCTTGAATCAAACAGAAAGACAAAGCCAACACA
This sequence comes from Papaver somniferum, assembly GCF_003573695.1. Taxonomy (NCBI): domain Eukaryota; kingdom Viridiplantae; phylum Streptophyta; class Magnoliopsida; order Ranunculales; family Papaveraceae; genus Papaver; species Papaver somniferum. Next base: position 8,372,712 of record NW_020644373.1, read on the forward strand.
AAAAGATAGAGTTCATAAAATGTTAAATTTTATATATGTTAACTCAAAAAAGTCTACACACTTTGTTATAAGTCGGAAATTTATTTCTGAGACTAAATTGTAAACTAGATAAACTCATCTTTAACAAAAAAAAAAAGTTGAAAAATGTATTGTAATTACAATTAATATTTTCCGAGGCAATACGTCCAGTAAAAATTGCATTTCTATGTACGTTGATTCAAGAAAATATGACGAAAGTCAAATTTCACAATTAGGAAGGATGAAAGACCATGCAGAACTAATCCAAATCCTAACAAATTTCATCTATCTTGAATCAAATAGAAAGACAAAGCTAACACAAAAAGAAAGAGTTCATAAAAATGTTAAATTTTATATACGTTAACTCAAAAAAGTCTACGCACTTCGTTATACATCGGAAATTTATTTCTGAGACTAATCTGTAAACTAGATAAACTCATCTGTAACAGAAAAAGTTTGACAAATATATTGTAATTACAATTAATATGTTCTAATGCAATACATCCAGTAAATTTTTTATTTCTATGTACGTTGATTCAAGAAAATATGAAGGAAGTCAAATTTCACAATAGAAGAAGGATGAAAGACCATGCCGAACTAATCCAAATCTTAATATATTTCATCTATCTTGAATTAAATAGAAAGACAAAGCCAACACAAAAAGAAAGAGTTCATAAAAATGTTGAATTTAATATACGTTAACTCAAAAAAGTCAACACACTTCGTTATAAGTCGGAAATTTATTTCTGAGACTAAATTGTAAACTAAATAAACTCATCTTTAACAGAAAAAGTTTGAAAAATGTATTGTAATTACAATTAATATGTTGTAAGGCAATACGTCCAGTAAAAATTGCATTTCTATGTACGTTGATTCAAGAAAATATGAAGGAAGTCAAATTTCACAATAGAAGAAGGAAGAAAGACTATGCCGAACTAATGCAAATCTTAATATATTTCATCTATCTTGAATCAAATAGAAAGACAAAGCCAACACAAAAAGAAAGAGTTCATAAAAATTTTGAATTTAATATACGTTTACTCAAAAAAGTCTACGCACTTCGTTATACATCGGAAATTTATTTCTGTGACTAATCTGTAAACTAGATAAACTCATCTGTAAATGAAAAAGTTTTACAAATATATTGTAATTACAATTAATATGTTCTAATGCAATACATCTAGTAAAATTTTTATTTCTATGTACTTTGATTCAAGAAAATATGAAGGAAGTCAAATTTCACAATAGAAGAAGGAAGAAAGACCATGCCGAACTAATCCAAATCTTAATATATTTCATCTATCTTGAATCAAATAGAAAGACAAAGCCAACACAAAAAGAAAGAGTTCATAAAAATGTTGAATTTAACATACTTTTTTTTTTGCTAGGTCAAAATGGTTTATTAAAGCAAAAAAACGTAATTACAAGAATTACAAAATTGGAGGCTCTAGGCCTCCCCACCAACATAAACCAAAGGGGCAAAAAAACTCTAAAAACTCATAAAATAAGCTCCTAAACACGAAAAATCATGCAAAAAGAAGAAAAATAGAAACGTTTTCGTCCCTTATTTCCAACTCTAAATTTCTTCTTCTTGAATTTAATATACGTTAACTCAAAAATGTCTACACACTTCGTTATGAGTCGGAAATTTATTTCTGAGACTAAATTGTAAACTAGATAAACTCATCTTTAGCAAAACAAAAGGTTTGAAAAATGTATTGTAATTACAATTAATATGTTCTAAGGCAATACGTCCAGTAAAAATTGCATTTCTATGTACGTTGATTCAAGAAAATATGAAGAAAGTAAAATTTCACAATTAGGAAGGATGAAAGACCATGCAGAACTAATCCAAATAGTAACAAATTTCATCTATCTTGAATCAAACAGAAAGACAAAGCCAACACAAAAAGAAAGAGTTCATAAAAATGTTAAATTTTATATACGTTAACCCAAAAAAGTCTACACACTTCGTTATAAGTCGGAAATTTATTTCTGAGACTAATCTGTAAACTAGATAAACTCATCTTTAACAAAAAAAGTTTGACAAATGTATTGTAATTACAATTGATATGTTCTAAGGCAATACGTCCAGTAAAATTATTATTTCTATGTACGTTGATTCAAGAAACTATGAAGGAAGTCAAATTTCACAATAGAAGAAGGATGAAAGACCATGCAGAACTAATCCAAATCCTAAAAAATCTCATCTATCTTGAATCAAATATAAAGACAAAGCCAACACAAAACTAAAGAGTTCATAAAAGTGTTAAATTTTATATACGTTAACTCAAAAAAGTTTACACACTTCGTTATAAGTCGGAAATTTATTTCTGAGACTAAATTGTAAACTAGATAAACTCATCTTTAACAAAAAAAAAAGTTGAAAAATGTATTGTAATTACAATTAATATTTTCCGAGGCAATACGTCCAGTAAAAATTGCATTTCTATGTACGTTGATTCAAGAAAATATGACGAAAGTCAAATTTCACAATTAGGAAGGATGAAAGACCATGCAGAACTAATCCAAATCCTAACAAATTTCATCTATCTTGAATCAAATAGAAAGACAAAGCTAACACAAAAAGAAAGAGTTCATAAAAATGTTAAATTTTATATACGTTAACTCAAAAAAGTCTACGCACTTCGTTATACATCGGAAATTTATTTCTGAGACTAATCTGTAAACTAGATAAACTCATCTGTAAAAGAAAAAGTTTGACAAATATATTGTAATTACAATTAATATGTTCTAATGCAATACATCCAGTAAAATTTTTATTTCTATGTACTTTGATTCAAGAAAATATGAAGGAAGTCAAATTTCACAATAGAAGAAGGAAGAAAGACCATGCCGAACAAATCCAAATCTTAATATATTTCATCTATCTTGAATCAAATCGAATGACAAAGCCAACACAAAAAGAAAGAGTTCATAAAAATGTTGAATTTAATATACGTTAACTCAAAAAAGTCTACACACTTCGTTATAAGTCGGAAATTTATTTCTGAGACTAAATTGTAAACTAAATAAACTCATCTTTAACAGAAAAAGTTTGAAAAATGTATTGTAATTACACTTAATATGTTGTAAGGCAATACGTCCAGTAAAAATTGCATTTCTATGTACGTTGATTCAAGAAAATATGAAGGAAGTCAAATTTCACAATAGAAGAAGGAAGAAAGACTATGCCGAACTAATGCAAATCTTAATATATTTCATCTATCTTGAATCAAATAGAAAGACAAAGCCAACACAAAAAGAAAGAGTTCATAAAAATGTTGAATTTAATATACGTTTACTCAAAAAAGTCTACGCACTTCGTTATACATCGGAAATTTAGTTCTGTGACTAATCTGTAAACTAGATAAACTCATCTGTAAAGAAAAAGTTTTACAAATATTGTAATTACAATTAATATGTTCTAAGGCAATACGTCCAGTAAAATTGCATTTCTATGTACGTTGATTCAAGAAAATATGAAGAAAGTAAATTTCACAATTAGGAAGGATGAAAGACCATGCAGAACTAATCCAAATAGTAACAAATTTCATCTATCTTGAATCAAACAGAAAGACAAATCCAACACAAAAAGAAAGAGTTCATAAAAATGTTAAATTTTATATATTTAACTCAAAAAAGTCTACACACTTCGTTATAAGTCGGAAATTTATTTCTGAGACTAAATTGTAAACTAGATAAACTCATCTTTAAAAAAAAAGTTGAAAAATGTATTGTAATTACAATTAATATTTTCCGAGGCAATACGTCCAGTAAAAATTGCATTTCTATGTACGTTGATTCAAGAAAATATGACGAAAGTCAAATTTCACAATTAGGAAGGATGAAAGACCATGCAGAACTAATCCAAATCCTAACAAATTTCATCTATCTTGAATCAAATAGAAAGACAAAGCTAACACAAAAGAAAGAGTTCATAAAAATGTTAAATTTTATATACGTTAACTCAAAAAAGTCTACGCACTTCGTTATACATCGGAAATTTATTTCTGAGACTAATCTGTAAACTAGATAAACTCATCTGTAACAGAAAAAGTTTGACAAATTATTGTAATTACAATTAATATGTTCTAAGCAATACATCCAGTAAATTTTTTATTTCTATGTACGTTGATTCAAGAAAATATGAAGGAAGTCAAATTTCACAATAGAAGAAGGATGAAAGACCATGCCGAACTAATCCAAATCTTAATATATTTCATCTATCTTGAATTAAATAGAAAGACAAAGCCAACACAAAAAGAAAGAGTTCATAAAAATGTTGAATTTAATATACGTTAACTCAAAAAAGTCTACACACTTCGTTATAAGTCGGAAATTTATTTCTGAGACTAAATTGTAAACTAATAAACTCATCTTTAACAGAAAAAGTTTGAAAAATGTATTGTAATTACAATTAATATGTTGTAAGGCAATACGTCCAGTAAAAATTGCATTTCTATGTACGTTGATTCAAGAAAATATGAAGGAAGTCAAATTTCACAATAGAAGAAGGAAGAAACTATGCCGAACTAATGCAAATCTTAATATATTTCATCTATCTTGAATCAAATAGAAAGACAAAGCCAACACAAAAAGAAAGAGTTCATAAAAATTTTGAATTTAATATACGTTTACTCAAAAAGTCTACGCACTTCGTTATACATCGGAAATTTATTTCTGTGACTAATCTGTAAACTAGATAAACTCATCTGTAAATGAAAAAGTTTTACAAATATATTGTAATTACAATTAATATGTTCTAATGCAATACATCTAGTAAAATTTTTTTTCTATGTACTTTGATTCAAGAAAATATGAAGGAAGTCAAATTTCACAATAGAAGAAGGAAGAAAGACCATGCCGAACTAATCCAAATCTTAATATATTTCATCTATCTTGAATCAAATAGAAAGACAAAGCCAACACAAAAAGAAAGAGTTCATAAAAATGTTGAATTTAACATACTTTTTTTTTGCTAGGTCAAAATGGTTTATTAAAGCAAAAAAACGTAATTACAAGAATTACAAAATTGGAGGCTCTAGGCCTCCCCACCACATAAACCAAAGGGGCAAAAAAACTCTAAAAACTCATAAAATAAGCTCCTAAACACGAAAAAAATCATGCAAAAAGAAGAAAAATAGAAACGTTTTCGTCCCTTATTTCCAACTCTAAATTTCTTCTTCTTGAATTTAATATACGTTAACTCAAAAATGTCTACACACTTCGTTATGAGTCGGAAATTTATTTCTGAGACTAAATTGTAAACTAGATAAACTCATCTTTAACAAACAAAGGTTTGAAAAATGTATTGTAATTACAATTAATATGTTCTAAGGCAATACGTCCAGTAAAAATTGCATTTCTATGTACGTTGATTCAAGAAAATATGAAGAAAGTAAAATTTCACAATTAGGAAGGATGAAAGACCATGCAGAACTAATCCAAATAGTAACAAATTTCATCTATCTTGAATCAAACAGAAAGACAAAGCCAACACAAAAAGAAAGAGTTCATAAAAATGTTAAATTTTATATACGTTAACCAAAAAAGTCTACACACTTCGTTATAAGTCGGAAATTTATTTCTGAGACTAATCTGTAAACTAGATAAACTCATCTTTAACAAAAGTTTGACAAATGTATTGTAATTACAATTATATGTTCTAAGGCAATACGTCCAGTAAAATTATTATTTCTATGTACGTTGATTCAAGAAACTATGAAGGAAGTCAAATTTCACAATAGAAGAAGGATGAAAGACCATGCAGAACTAATCCAAATCCTAAAAATCTCATCTATCTTGAATCAAATATAAAGACAAAGCCAACACAAAAAAAGAGTTCATAAAAGTGTTAAATTTATATACGTTAACTCAAAAAAGTTACACACTTCGTTATAAGTCGGAAATTTATTTCTGAGACTAAATTGTAAACTAGATAAACTCATCTTTAACAAAAAAAGTTTGAAAAATGTATTGTAATTACAATTAATATTTTAAGGCAATACGTCCAGTAAAAATTGCATTTCTATGTACGTTGATTCAAGAAATATGAAGAAAGTCAAATTTCACAATAGAAGAAGGAAAGACCATGCAGAACTAATCCAAATCCTAATAATTTCATCTATCTTGAATCAAATAGAAAGACAAAGCCAACACAAAAAGAAAGAGTTCATAAAATGTTAAATTTATATACGTTAACTCAAAAAAGTCTACGCACTTCGTTATAAGTCGGAAATTTATTTCTGAGACTAAATCTGTAAACTAGATAAACTCATCTTAAAAGAAAAAGTTTGAAAATATATTGTAATTACAATTAATATGTTCTAAGCAATACATCCAGTAAAATTGCATTTCTATGTACTTGATTCAAGAAAATATGAAGGAAGTCAAATTTCACAATAGAAGAAGGAAGAAAGACCATGCCGAACTAATCCAAATCTTAATATATTTCATCTATCTTGAATCAAATCGAATGACAAAGCCAACACAAAAAGAAAGAGTTCATAAAAATGTTGAATTTAATATACGTTAACTCAAAAAAGTCTACACACTTCGTTATAAGTCGGAAATTTATTTCTGAGACTAAATTGTAAACTAATAAACTCATCTTTAACAGAAAAAGTTTGAAAAATGTATTGTAATTACAATTAATATGTTTAAGGCAATACGTCAGTAAAATTGCATTTCTATGTACGTTGATTCAAGAAAATATGAAGGAAGTCAAATTTCACAATAGAAGAAGGATGAAAGACCATGCCGAACTAATCCAAATCCTAATATATTTCATCTATCTTGAATCAAATAGAAAGACAAAGCCAACACAAAAAGAAAGAGTTCATAAAAATGTTGAATTTAATATACGTTACTCAAAAAAGTCTACACTTCGTTATAATCGGAAATTTATTTTGTAAATCTGTAAACTAGATAAACTCATCTTTAACAAAAAAGTTTAAAATATTGTAATTACAATTAATATGTTCTAAGGCAATACGTCCAGTAAAATTGCATTTCTATGTACGTTGATTCAAGAAAATATGAAGAAAGTAAATTTCACAATTAGGAAGGATGAAAGACCATGCAGAACTAATCCAAATCCTAACAATTTCATCTATCTTGAATCAAAAGAAAGACAAAGCCAACACAAAAAGAAAGAGTTCATAAAAATGTTAAATTTTATATGTTAACTCAAAAAAGTCTACACACTTCGTTATAAGTCGGAAATTTATTTCTGAGACTAATTGTAAACTAGATAAACTCATCTTTAACAAAAAAAGTTGAAAAATGTATTGTAATTACAATTAATATTTTAGGCAATACGTCCAGTAAAAATTGCATTTCTATGTACGTTGATTCAAGAAAAATGAAGAAGTCAAATTTCACAATTAGGAAGGATGAAAGACCATGCAGAACTAATCCAAATCCTAACAATTTCATCTATCTTGAATCAAATAGAAAGACAAAGCTAACACAAAAAGAAAGAGTTCATAAAAATGTTAAATTTTATATACGTTAACTCAAAAAAGTCTACGCACTTCGTTATAATCGGAAATTTATTTCTGAGACTAATCTGTAAACTAGATAAACTCATCTTAACAGAAAAAGTTTGACAAATATATTGTAATTACAATTAATATGTTCTAAGCAATACATCCAGTAAATTTTTATTTCTATGTACGTTGATTCAAGAAATATGAAGGAAGTCAAATTTCACAATAGAAGAAGGATGAAAGACCATGCCGAACTAATCCAAATCTAATATATTTCATCTATCTTGAATTAAATAGAAAGACAAAGCCAACACAAAAAGAAAGAGTTCATAAAAATGTTGAATTTAATACGTTAACTCAAAAAAGTCTACACACTTCGTTATAAGTCGGAAATTTATTTCTGAGACTAAATTGTAAACTAATAAACTCATCTTTAACAGAAAAAGTTTGAAAAATGTATTGTAATTACAATTAATATGTTGTAAGGCAATACGTCCAGTAAAAATTGCATTTCTATGTACGTTGATTCAAGAAAATATGAAGGAAGTCAAATTTCACAATAGAAGAAGGAAGAAAGACTATGCCGAACTAATCAAATCTAATATATTTCATCTATCTTGAATCAAATAGAAAGACAAAGCCAACACAAAAAGAAAGAGTTCATAAAAATGTTAATTTAATATACGTTTACTCAAAAAAGTCTACGCACTTCGTTATACATCGGAAATTTATTTCTGACTAATCTGTAAACTAGATAAACTCATCTGTAAATGAAAAAGTTTGACAAATATATTGTAATTACAATTAATATGTTCTAATGCAATACATCTAGTAAAATTTTTATTTCTATGTACTTTGATTCAAGAAAATATGAAGGAAGTCAAATTTCACAATAGAAGAAGGAAGAAAGACCATGCCGAACTAATCCAAATCTTAATATATTTCATCTATCTTGAATCAAATAGAAAGACAAAGCCAACACAAAAAGAAAGAGTTCATAAAAATGTTGAATTTAACATACTTTTTTTTTGCTAGGTCAAAATGGTTTATTAAAGCAAAAAAACGTAATTACAAGAATTACAAAATTGGAGGCTCTAGGCCTCCCCACCCATAAACCAAAGGGGCAAAAAAACTCTAAAAACTCATAAAATAAGCTCCTAAACACGAAAATCATGCAAAAAGAAGAAAATAGAAACGTTTTCGTCCCTTATTTCCAACTCTAAATTTCTTCTTCTTGAATTTAATATACGTTAACTCAAAAATGTCTACACACTTCGTTATAGTCGGAAATTTATTTCTGAGACTAAATTGTAAACTAGATAAACTCATCTTTAACAAAAAAAGTTTGAAAAATGTATTGTAATTACAATTAATATGTTCTAAGGCAATACGTCCAGTAAAAATTGCATTTCTATGTACGTTGATTCAAGAAAATATGAAGAAAGTAAAATTTCACAATTAGGAAGGATGAAAGACCATGCAGAACTAATCCAAATAGTAACAAATTTCATCTATCTTGAATCAAACAAAGACAAAGCCAACACAAAAGAAAGAGTTCATAAAAATGTTAAATTTTATATACGTTAACTCAAAAAAGTCTACACACTTCGTTATAAGTCGGAAATTTATTTCTGAGACTAAATTGTAAACTAGATAAACTCATCTTTAACAAAAAAAAGTTTGAAAAATGTATTGTAATTACAATTATATGTTCTAAGGCAATACGTCCAGTAAAATTATTATTTCTATGTACGTTGATTCAAGAAATGAAGAAGTCAAATTTCACAATAAGAAGGATGAAAGACCATGCAGAACTAATCCAAATCCTAAAAATTCATCTATCTTGAATCAAATAGAAAGACAAAGCCAACACAAAACTAAAGAGTTCATAAAAATGTTAAATTTTATATACGTTAACTCAAAAAGTCTACACACTTCGTTATAAGTCGGAAATTTATTTCTGAGACTAAATTGTAAACTAGATAAACTCATCTTTAACAAAAAAGTTTGAAAAATGTATAGTAATTACAATTAATATTTCTAAGGCAATACGTAGTAAAAATTGCATTTCTATGTACGTTGATTCAAGAAAATATGAAGGAAGTCAAATTTCACAATAGAAGGATGAAAGACCATGCAGAACTAATCCAAATCCTAATATATTTCATCTATCTTGAATCAAATAGAAAGACAAAGCCAACACAAAAGAAAGAGTTCATAAAATGTTAATTTATATACGTTAACTCAAAAAGTCTACACCACTTCGTTATAAGTCGGAAATTTATTTCTGAGACTAAATTGTAAACTAGATAAACTCATCTTTAAAGAAAAAGTTTGAAAATATAGTAATTACAATTAATATGTTCTAAGGCAATACGATAGTAAAATTGCATTTCTATGTACGTTGATTCAAGAAATATGAAGGAAGTCAAATTTCACAATAGAAGAAGGAAGAAAGACCATGCAGAACTAATCCAAATCTATATTTCATCTATCTTGAATCAAATAGAAAGACAAAGCCAACACAAAAAGAAAGAGTTCATAAAATGTTGAATTTAATATACGTTAACTCAAAAAAGTCTACACACTTCGTTATAAGTCGGAAATTTATTTCTGAGACTAAATTGTAAACTAGATAAACTCATCTTTAACAGAAAAAGTTTGAAAATGTATTGTAATTACAATTAATATGTTCTAAGGCAATACGTAGTAAAAATTGCATTTCTATGTACGTTGATTCAAGAAAATATGAAGGAAGTAAATTTCACAATAGAAGGATGAAAGACCATGCAGAACTAATCCAAATCCTAACAAATTTCATCTATCTTGAATCAAACAGAAAGACAAATCCAACACAAAAGAAAGAGTTCATAAAAATGTTAAATTTATATATGTTAACTCAAAAAATCTACACACTTCGTTATAAGTCGGAAATTTATTTCTGAGACTAAATTGTAAACTAGATAAACTCATCTTTAACAAAAAAAAGTTGAAAATGTATTGTAATTACAATTAATATTTTCCGAGGCAATACGTCCAGTAAAAATTGCATTTCTATGTACGTTGATTCAAGAAAATATGACGAAAGTCAAATTTCACAATTAGGAAGGATGAAAGACCATGCAGAACTAATCCAAATCCTAACAAATTTCATCTATCTTGAATCAATAGAAAGACAAAGCTAACACAAAAGAAAGAGTTCATAAAAATGTTAAATTTTATATCGTTAACTCAAAAAAGTCTACGCACTTCGTTATACATCGGAAATTTATTTCTGAGACTAATCTGTAAACTAGATAAACTCATCTGTAACAGAAAAAGTTTGACAAATATATTGTAATTACAATTAATATGTTCTAATGCAATACATCCAGTAAATTTTTATTTCTATGTACGTTGATTCAAGAAAATATGAAGGAAGTCAAATTTCACAATAGAAGAAGGATGAAAGACCATGCCGAACTAATCCAAATCTTAATATATTTCATCTATCTTGAATTAAATAGAAAGACAAAGCCAACACAAAAAGAAAGAGTTCATAAAAATGTTGAATTTAATATACGTTAACTCAAAAAAGTCTACACACTTCGTTATAAGTCGGAAATTTATTTCTGAGACTAAATTGTAAACTAGATAAACTCATCTTTAACAGAAAAAGTTTGAAAAATGTATTGTAATTACAATTAATATGTTGTAAGGCAATACGTCCAGTAAAAATTGCATTTCTATGTACGTTGATTCAAGAAAATATGAAGGAAGTCAAATTTCACAATAGAAGAAGGAGAAAGACTATGCCGAACTAATGCAAATCTTAATATATTTCATCTATCTTGAATCAAATAGAAAACAAAGCCAACACAAAAAGAAAGAGTTCATAAAAATGTTAATTTAATATACGTTTACTCAAAAAAGTCTACGCACTTCGTTATATCGGAAATTTATTTCTGAGACTAATCTGTAAACTAGATAAACTCATCTGTAAATGAAAAAGTTTGACAAATATATTGTAATTACAATTAATATGTTCTAATGCAATACATCTAGTAAAATTTTTATTTCTATGTACTTTGATTCAAGAAAATATGAAGGAAGTCAAATTTCACAATAGAAGAAGGAAGAAAGACCATGCCGAACTAATCCAAATCTTAATATATTTCATCTATCTTGAATCAAATAGAAAGACAAAGCCAACACAAAAAGAAAGAGTTCATAAAAATGTTGAATTTAATATACTTTTTTTTTGCTAGGTCAAAATGGTTTATTAAAGCAAAAAAACGTAATTACAAGAATTACAAAATTGGAGGCTCTAGGCCTCCCCACCCATAAACCAAAGGGGCAAAAAAACTCTAAAAACTCATAAAATAAGCTCCTAAACACGAAAAACATGCAAAAGAAGAAAATAGAAACGTTTTCGTCCCTTATTTCCAACTCTAAATTTCTTCTTCTTGAATTTAATATACGTTAACTCAAAAATGTCTACACACTTCGTTATAAGTCGGAAATTTATTTCTGAGACTAAATTGTAAACTAGATAAACTCATCTTTAACAAAAAGTTTGAAAAATGTATTGTAATTACAATTAATATGTTCTAAGGAACGTCCAGTAAAAATTGCATTTCTATGTACGTTGATTCAAGAAAATAAAGAAAGTAAAATTTCACAATTAGGAAGGATGAAAGACCATGCAGAACTAATCCAAATAGTAACAAATTTCATCTATCTTGAATCAAACAGAAAGACAAAGCCAACACAAAAGAAAGAGTTCATAAAAATGTTAAATTTTATATACGTTAACCAAAAAGTCTACACACTTCGTTATAAGTCGGAAATTTATTTCTGAGACTAATTGTAAACTAGATAAACTCATCTTTAACAAAAAAGTTTGACAAATGTATTGTAATTACAATTATATGTTCTAAGGCAATACGTCCAGTAAAATTATTTCTATGTACGTTGATTCAAGAATATGAAGGAAGTCAAATTTCACAATAGAAGAAGATGAAAGACCATGCAGAACTAATCCAAATCCTAAAAATTTCATCTATCTTGAATCAAATAGAAAGACAAAGCCAACACAAAAAAGAGTTCATAAAATGTTAAATTTTATATACGTTAACTCAAAAAAGTTTACACACTTCGTTATAAGTCGGAAATTTATTTCTGAGACTAAATTGTAAACTAGATAAACTCATCTTTAACAAAAAAATTGAAAAATGTATTGTAATTACAATTAATATGTTTCTAAGGCAATACGTAGTAAAATTGCATTTCTATGTACGTTGATTCAAGAAAATAGAAGAAAGTCAAATTTCACAATAGGAAGGATGAAAGACCATGCAGAACTAATCCAAATCCTAACAAATTTCATCTATCTTGAATCAAATAGAAAGACAAAGCCAACACAAAAAAAAGAGTTCATAAAAATGTTAATTTTATATACGTTAACTCAAAAAAGTCTACACTTCGTTATAAGTCGGAAATTTATTTCTGAGACTAATCTGTAAACTAGATAAACTCATCTTAAAAGAAAAAGTTTGAAAATATTGTAATTACAATTAATATGTTCTAAGCAATACGATCCAGTAAAAATTTTTCTATGTACGTTGATTCAAGAAAATATGAAGGAAGTCAAATTTCACAATAGAAGAAGGAAGAAAGACCATGCCGAACAATCCAAATCCTAAATATTTCATCTATCTTGAATCAAAGAAAGACAAAGCCAACACAAAAAGAAAGAGTTCATAAAAATGTTGAATTTAATATACGTTAACTCAAAAAGTCTACACACTTCGTTATAAGTCGGAAATTTATTTCTGAGACTAAATTGTAAACTAATAAACTCATCTTTAACAGAAAAAGTTTGAAAAATGTATTGTAATTACATTAATATGTTGTAAGGCAATACGTCCAGTAAAATTGCATTTCTATGTACGTTGATTCAAGAAAATATGAAGGAAGTCAAATTTCACAATAGAAGATGAGAAACTATGCCGAACTAATCCAAATCTAAATATTTCATCTATCTTGAATCAAATAGAAAGACAAAGCCACAAAAAGAAAGAGTTCATAAAAATGTTGAATTTAATACGTTACTCAAAAAAGTCTACGCACTTCGTTATACATCGGAAATTTATTTCTGAGACTAATTGTAAACTAGATAAACTCATCTAACAGAAAAAGTTTACAAAATATTGTAATTACAATTAATATGTTCTAAGGCAATACGTCCAGTAAAAATTGCATTTCTATGTACGTTGATTCAAGAAAATATGAAGAAAGTCAAATTTCACAATTAGGAAGGATGAAAGACCATGCAGAACTAATCCAAATAGTAACAAATTTCATCTATCTTGAATCAAAAGAAAGACAAATCCAACACAAAAAGAAAGAGTTCATAAAAATGTTAAATTTTATATACGTTAACTCAAAAAAGTCTACACACTTCGTTATAAGTCGGAAATTTATTTCTGAGACTAATTGTAAACTAGATAAACTCATCTTTAAAAAAAAGTTTGAAAATGTATTGTAATTACAATTAATATTTCTAAGCAATACGTCCAGTAAAAATTGCATTTCTATGTACGTTGATTCAAGAAAATATGAGAAGTCAAATTTCACAATAGGAAGGATGAAAGACCATGCAGAACTAATCCAAATCTAACATTTCATCTATCTTGAATCAAATAGAAAGACAAAGCCAACACAAAAAGAAAGAGTTCATAAAAATGTTAATTTATATACGTTAACTCAAAAAAGTCTACGCACTTCGTTATACATCGGAAATTTATTTCTGAGACTAATCTGTAAACTAGATAAACTCATCTAACAGAAAAAGTTTGACAAATATATTGTAATTACAATTAATATGTTCTAAGCAATACATCCAGTAAATTTTTATTTCTATGTACGTTGATTCAAGAAAATATGAAGGAAGTCAAATTTCACAATAGAAAAGGATGAAAGACCATGCCGAACTAATCCAAATCTTAATAATTTCATCTATCTTGAATTAAATAGAAAGACAAAGCCAACACAAAAAGAAAGAGTTCATAAAAATGTTGAATTTATATACGTTAACTCAAAAAAGTCTACACACTTCGTTATAAGTCGGAAATTTATTTCTGAGACTAAATTGTAAACTAATAAACTCATCTTTAACAGAAAAAGTTTGAAAAATGTATTGTAATTACAATTAATATGTTGTAAGGCAATACGTCCAGTAAAAATTGCATTTCTATGTACGTTGATTCAAGAAAATATGAAGGAAGTCAAATTTCACAATAGAAGAAGGAAAAAGACTATGCCGAACTAATGCAAATCTTAATATATTTCATCTATCTTGAATCAAATAGAAGACAAAGCCAACACAAAAAGAAAGAGTTCATAAAAATGTTGAATTAATACGTTACTCAAAAAGTCTACGCACTTCGTTATAATCGGAAATTTATTTCTGTGACTAATCTGTAAACTAGATAAACTCATCTGTAAATGAAAAAGTTTTACAAATATATTGTAATTACAATTAATATGTTCTAATGCAATACATCTAGTAAAATTTTTATTTCTATGTACTTTGATTCAAGAAAATATGAAGGAAGTCAAATTTCACAAAGAAGAAGGAAGAAAGACCATGCCGAACTAATCCAAATCTTAATATATTTCATCTATCTTGAATCAAATAGAAAGACACAAGCCAACACAAAAAGAAAGAGTTCATAAAAATGTTGAATTTAACATACTTTTTTTTTGCTAGGTCAAAATGGTTTATTAAAGCAAAAAAACGTAATTACAAGAATTACAAAATTGGAGGCTCTAGGCCTCCCCACCAACATAAACCAAAGGGGCAAAAAAACTCTAAAAACTCATAAAAAGCTCCTAAACACGAAAAATCATGCAAAAGAAGAAAAATAGAAACGTTTTCGTCCCTTATTTCCAACTCTAAATTTCTTCTTCTTGAATTTAATATACGTTAACTCAAAATGTCTACACACTTCGTTATGAGTCGGAAATTTATTTCTGAGACTAAATTGTAAACTAGATAAACTCATCTTTAACAAACAAAAGGTTTGAAAAATGTATTGTAATTACAATTAATATGTTCTAAGGCAATACGTCCAGTAAAAATTGCATTTCTATGTACGTTGATTCAAGAAAATATGAAGAAAGTAAAATTTCACAATTAGGAAGGTGAAAGACCATGCAGAACTAATCCAAATAGTAACAAATTTCATCTATCTTGAATCAAACAGAAAGACAAAGCCAACACAAAAAGAAGTTCATAAAAATGTTAAATTTTATATACGTTAACCAAAAAGTCTACACACTTCGTTATAAGTCGGAAATTTATTTCTGAGACTAATCTGTAAACTAGATAAACTCATCTTTAACAAAAAAATTTGACAAATGTATTGTAATTACAATTGATATGTTCTAAGGCAATACGTCCAGTAAAATTATTTCTATGTACGTTGATTCAAGAAACTATGAAGGAAGTCAAATTTCACAATAGAAGAAGGATGAAAGACCATGCAGAACTAATCCAAATCCTAAAAATCTCATCTATCTTGAATCAAATATAAAGACAAAGCCAACACAAAAAAAGAGTTCATAAAAATGTTAAATTTTATATACGTTAACTCAAAAAAGTTACACACTTCGTTATAAGTCGGAAATTTATTTCTGAGACTAAATTGTAAACTAGATAAACTCATCTTTAACAAAAAAAAAAGTTTGAAAATGTATGTAATTACAATTAATATTTTCCGAGGCAATACGTCCAGTAAAAATTGCATTTCTATGTACGTTGATTCAAGAAATATGACGAAAGTCAAATTTCACAATTAGGAAGGATGAAAGACCATGCAGAACTAATCCAAATCCTAACAAATTTCATCTATCTTGAATCAAATAGAAAGACAAAGCAACACACAAAAAGAAAGAGTTCATAAAAATGTTAATTTATATACGTTAACTCAAAAAAGTCTACGCACTTCTGTTATAAGTCGGAAATTTATTTCTGAGACTAATCTGTAAACTAGATAAACTCATCTTAAAGAAAAAGTTTGAAAATATTGTAATTACAATTAATATGTTCTAAGCAATACATCCAGTAAAATTTTTTTGTACGTTGATTCAAGAAATATGAAGGAAGTCAAATTTCACAATAGAAGAAGGAAGAAAGACCATGCCGAACAATCCAAATCTAATATTTCATCTATCTTGAATCAAATCGAATGACAAAGCCAACACAAAAAGAAGAGTTCATAAAAATGTTGAATTTATATACGTTAACTCAAAAAAGTCTACACACTTCGTTATAAGTCGGAAATTTATTTCTGAGACTAAATTGTAAACTAATAAAACTCATCTTTAACAAAAAAGTTTGAAAAATGTATTGTAATTACAATTAATATGTTGTAAGGCAATACGTCCAGTAAAAATTGCATTTCTATGTACGTTGATTCAAGAAAATATGAAGGAAGTCAAATTTCACAATAGAAGAAGGATGAAAGACTATGCCGAACTAATCAAATCTAATATATTTCATCTATCTTGAATCAAATAGAAAGACAAAGCCAACACAAAAGAAAGAGTTCATAAAAATGTTGAATTTAATATACGTTACTCAAAAAGTCTACGCACTTCGTTATAACATCGGAAATTTATTCTGTGACTAATCTGTAAACTAGATAAACTCATCTTTAAGAAAAAGTTTTACAAATATTGTAATTACAATTAATATGTTCTAAGGCAATACGTCCAGTAAAAATTGCATTTCTATGTACGTTGATTCAAGAAAATATGAAGAAAGTAAATTTCACAATTAGAAGGATGAAAGACCATGCAGAACTAATCCAAATAGTAACAAATTTCATCTATCTTGAATCAAAGAAAGACAAATCCAACACAAAAGAAAGTTCATAAAAATGTTAAATTTTATATATGTTAACTCAAAAAAGTCTACACACTTCGTTATAAGTCGGAAATTTATTTCTGAGACTAAATTGTAAACTAGATAAACTCATCTTTAAAAAAAAAAAGTTGAAAAATGTATTGTAATTACAATTAATATTTTCCGAGGCAATACGTCCAGTAAAAATTGCATTTCTATGTACGTTGATTCAAGAAAATATGACGAAAGTCAAATTTCACAATTAGGAAGGATGAAAGACCATGCAGAACTAATCCAAATCCTAACAATTTCATCTATCTTGAATCAAATAGAAAGACAAAGCTAACACAAAAAGAAAGAGTTCATAAAAATGTTAAATTTTATATACGTTAACTCAAAAAAGTCTACGCACTTCGTTATACATCGGAAATTTATTTCTGAGACTAATCTGTAAACTAGATAAACTCATCTGTAACAGAAAAAGTTTGACAATATATGTAATTACAATTATATGTTCTAATGCAATACATCCAGTAAATTTTTTATTTCTATGTACGTTGATTCAAGAAAATATGAAGGAAGTCAAATTTCACAATAGAAGAAGGATGAAAGACCATGCCGAACTAATCCAAATCTTAATATATTTCATCTATCTTGAATTAAATAGAAAGACAAAGCCAACACAAAAGAAAGAGTTCATAAAAATGTTGAATTTAATATACGTTAACTCAAAAAAGTCCACACTTCGTTATAAGTCGGAAATTTATTTCTGAGACTAATTGTAAACTAATAAACTCATCTTTAACAGAAAAAGTTTGAAAAATGTATTGTAATTACAATTAATATGTTGTAAGGCAATACGTCCAGTAAAAATTGCATTTCTATGTACGTTGATTCAAGAAAATATGAAGGAAGTCAAATTTCACAATAGAAGAAGGAAGAAAGACTATGCCGAACTAATGCAAATCTTAATATATTTCATCTATCTTGAATCAAATAGAAAGACAAAGCCAACACAAAAAGAAAGAGTTCATAAAAATGTTGAATTTAATATACGTTTACTCAAAAAAGTCTACGCACTTCGTTATACATCGGAAATTTATTTCTGTGACTAATCTGTAAACTAGATAAACTCATCTGTAAATGAAAAATTTTACAAATATATTGTAATTACAATTAATATGTTCTAATGCAATACATCTAGTAAAATTTTTATTTCTATGTACTTTGATTCAAGAAAATATGAAGGAAGTCAAATTTCACAATAGAAGAAGGAAGAAAGACCATGCCGAACTATATCCAAATCTTAATATATTTCATCTATCTTGAATCAAATAGAAAGACAAAGCCAACACAAAAAGAAAGAGTTCATAAAATGTTGAATTTAACATACTTTTTTTTTGCTAGGTCAAAATGGTTTATTAAAGCAAAAAAACGTAATTACAAGAATTACAAAATTGGAGGCTCTAGGCCTCCCCACCAACATAAACCAAAGGGCAAAAAACTCTAAAAACTCATAAAATAAGCTCCTAAACACGAAAAAATCATGCAAAAAGAAGAAAAATAGAAACGTTTTCGTCCCTTATTTCCAACTCTAAATTTCTTCTTCTTGAATTTATATACGTTAACTCAAAAATGTCTACACACTTCGTTATGAGTCGGAAATTTATTTCTGAGACTAAATTGTAAACTAGATAAACTCATCTTTAACAAAACAAAAGGTTTGAAAAATGTATTGTAATTACAATTAATATGTTCTAAGGCAATACGTCCAGTAAAAATTGCATTTCTATGTACGTTGATTCAAGAAAATATGAAAACGTAAAATTTCACAATTAGGAAGGATGAAAGACCATGCAGACTAATCCAAATAGAAACAAATTTCATCTATCTTGATCAAACAGAAAGACAAAGCCAACACAAGAAAGAGTTCATAAAAAATGTTTAATTTTATATACGTTAACCCAAAAAAGTCTACACACTTCGTTATAAGTCGGAAATTTATTTCTGAGACTAATCTGTAAACTAGATAAACTCATCTTTAACAAAAAAAGTTTGACAAATGTATTGTAATTACAATTGATATGTTCTAAGGCAATACGTCCAGTAAAATTATTATTTCTATGTACGTTGATTCAAGAAACTATGAAGGAAGTCAAATTTCACAATAGAAGAAGGATGAAAGACCATGCAGAACTAATCCAAATCCTAAAAAATCTCATCTATCTTGAATCAAATATAAAGACAAAGCCAACACAAAACTAAAGAGTTCATAAAAGTGTTAAATTTTATATACGTTAACTCAAAAAAGTTTACACACTTCGTTATAAGTCGGAAATTTATTTCTGAGACTAAATTGTAAACTAGATAAACTCATCTTTAACAAAAAAAAAAGTTGAAAAATGTATTGTAATTACAATTAATATTTTCCGAGGCAATACGTCCAGTAAAAATTGCATTTCTATGTACGTTGATTCAAGAAAATATGACGAAAGTCAAATTTCACAATTAGGAAGGATGAAAGACCATGCAGAACTAATCCAAATCCTAACAAATTTCATCTATCTTGAATCAAATAGAAAGACAAAGCTCAACAAAAAGAAAGAGTTCATAAAAATGTTAAATTTATATACGTTAACTCAAAAAAGTCTACGCACTTCGTTACATCGGAAATTTATTTCTGAGACTAATCGTAAACTAGATAAACTCATCTGTAAGAAAAAGTTTGACTATATTGTAATTACAATTAATATGTTCTAATGCAATATCCAGTAAAAATTTTTATTTCTATGTACTTTGATTCAAGAAAATATGAAGGAAGTCAAATTTCACAATAGGAAGGAAGAAAGACCATGCGAACTCCAAATCTTAATATATTTCATCTATCTTGAATCAAATCGAATGACAAAGCCAACACAAAAGAAGAGTTCATAAAAATGTTGAATTTATTTATATACGTTAACTCAAAAAGTCTACACACTTCGTTATAAGTCGGAAATTTATTTCTGAGACTAAATTGTAAACTAATAAACTCATCTTTAACAGAAAAAGTTTGAAAAATGTATTGTAATTACAATTAATATGTTGTAAGGCAATACGTCCAGTAAAAATTGCATTTCTATGTACGTTGATTCAAGAAAATATGAAGGAAGTCAAATTTCACAATAGAAGAAGGAGAAGACATGCCGAACTAATCCAAATCTTAATATATTTCATCTATCTTGAATCAAATAGAAAGACAAAGCCAACACAAAAAGAAAGAGTTCATAAAAATGTTGAATTTAATATACGTTACTCAAAAAGTCTACGCACTTCGTTATAATCGGAAATTTATTCTGTGACTAATCTGTAAACTAGATAAACTCATCTTAAAAAAAGTTTTACAAATATTGTAATTACAATTAATATGTTCTAAGGCAATACGTCCAGTAAAAATTGCATTTCTATGTACGTTGATTCAAGAAAATATGAAGAAAGTCAAATTTCACAATTAGGAAGGATGAAAGACCATGCAGAACTAATCCAAATAGTAACAAATTTCATCTATCTTGAATCAAACAGAAAGACAAATCCAACACAAAAGAAAGAGTTCATAAAAATGTTAAATTTTATTATGTTAACTCAAAAAAGTCTACACACTTCGTTATAAGTCGGAAATTTATTTCTGAGACTAAATTGTAAACTAGATAAACTCATCTTTAAAAAAAAAAGTTGAAAATGTATTGTAATTACAATTAATATTTTCCGAGGCAATACGTCCAGTAAAAATTGCATTTCTATGTACGTTGATTCAAGAAAATATGACGAAGTCAAATTTCACAATTAGGAAGGATGAAAGACCATGCAGAACTAATCCAAATCCTAACAAATTTCATCTATCTTGAATCAAATAGAAAGACAAAGCTACACACAAAAAGAAAGAGTTCATAAAAATGTTAAATTTTATATACGTTAACTCAAAAAAGTCTACGCACTTCGTTATACATCGGAAATTTATTTCTGAGACTAATCTGTAAACTAGATAAACTCATCTGTAACAGAAAAAGTTTGACAATATATTGTAATTACAATTAATATGTTCTAATGCAATACATCCAG
Source organism: Papaver somniferum (assembly GCF_003573695.1). Lineage (NCBI taxonomy): Eukaryota > Viridiplantae > Streptophyta > Magnoliopsida > Ranunculales > Papaveraceae > Papaver > Papaver somniferum. Next base: position 8,394,213 of record NW_020644373.1, read on the forward strand.
TAAATTTTTATTTCTATGTACGTTGATTCAAGAAAATATGAAGGAAGTCAAATTTCACAATAGAAGAAGGATGAAAGACCATGCCGAACTAATCCAAATCTTAATATATTTCATCTATCTTGAATTAAATAGAAAGACAAAGCCAACACAAAAGAAAGAGTTCATAAAAATGTTGAATTTTATACGTTAACTCAAAAAAGTCTACACACTTCGTTATAAGTCGGAAATTTATTTCTGAGACTAAATTGTAAACTAATAAACTCATCTTTAACAGAAAAAGTTTGAAAATGTATTGTAATTACAATTAATATGTTGTAAGGCAATACGTCCAGTAAAAATTGCATTTCTATGTACGTTGATTCAAGAAAATATGAAGGAAGTCAAATTTCACAATAGAAGAAGGAAGAAAGACTATGCCGAACTAATGCAAATCTTAATAATTTCATCTATCTTGAATCAAATAGAAAGACAAAGCCAACACAAAAAGAAAGAGTTCATAAAAATGTTGAATTTAATATACGTTTACTCAAAAAAGTCTACGCACTTCGTTATACATCGGAAATTTATTTCTGTGACTAATCTGTAAACTAGATAAACTCATCTGTAAATGAAAAAGTTTACAAATATATTGTAATTACAATTAATATGTTCTAATGCAATACATCTAGTAAAATTTTTATTTCTATGTACTTTGATTCAAGAAAATATGAAGGAAGTCAAATTTCACAATAGAAGAAGGAAGAAAGACCATGCCGAACTAATCCAAATCTTAATATATTTCATCTATCTTGAATCAAATAGAAAGACAAAGCCAACACAAAAAGAAAGAGTTCATAAAAATGTTGAATTTAACATACTTTTTTTTTGCTAGGTCAAAATGGTTTATTAAAGCAAAAAAACGTAATTACAAGAATTACAAAATTGGAGGCTCTAGGCCTCCCCACCAACATAAACCAAAGGGGCAAAAAACTCTAAAAACTCATAAAATAAGCTCCTAAACACGAAAAATCATGCAAAAAGAAGAAAATAGAAACGTTTTCGTCCCTTATTTCCAACTCTAAATTTCTTCTTCTTGAATTTAATATACGTTAACTCAAAAATGTCTACACACTTCGTTATGAGTCGGAAATTTATTTCTGAGACTAAATTGTAAACTAGATAAACTCATCTTTAACAAAACAAAAGGTTTGAAAATGTATTGTAATTACAATTAATATGTTCTAAGGCAATACGTCCAGTAAAAATTGCATTTCTATGTACGTTGATTCAAGAAAATATGAAGAAAGTAAAATTTCACAATTAGGAAGGATGAAAGACCATGCAGAACTAATCCAAATAGTAACAAATTTCATCTCTCTGAATCAAACAGAAAGACAAAGCCAACACAAAAAGAAAGAGTTCATAAAATGTTAAATTTTATATACGTTAACCCAAAAAAGTCTACACACTTCGTTATAAGTCGGAAATTTATTTCTGAGACTAATCTGTAAACTAGATAAACTCATCTTTAACAAAAAAGTTTGACAAATGTATTGTAATTACAATTGATATGTTCTAAGGCAATACGTCCAGTAAAATTATTATTTCTATGTACGTTGATTCAAGAAACTATGAAGGAAGTCAAATTTCACAATAGAAGAAGGATGAAAGACCATGCAGAACTAATCCAAATCCTAAAAATCTCATCTATCTTGAATCAAATATAAAGACAAAGCCAACCAAACTAAAGAGTTCATAAAAGTGTTAAATTTATATACGTTAACTCAAAAAAGTTTACACACTTCGTTATAAGTCGGAAATTTATTTCTGAGACTAAATTGTAAACTAGATAAACTCATCTTTAACAAAAAAAAAGTTTGAAAAATGTATTGTAATTACAATTAATATTTTCGAGGCAATACGTCCAGTAAAATTGCATTTCTATGTACGTTGATTCAAGAAAATACGAAAGTCAAATTTCACAATAGGAAGGATGAAAGACCATGCAGAACTAATCCAAATCCTAACAAATTTCATCTATCTTGAATCAAATAGAAAGACAAAGCCAACACAAAAAGAAAGAGTTCATAAAAATGTTAAATTTTATATACGTTAACTCAAAAAAGTCTACGCACTTCGTTATACATCGGAAATTTATTTCTGAGACTAATCTGTAAACTAGATAAACTCATCTTGTAAAAGAAAAAGTTTGAAAATATATTGTAATTACAATTAATATGTTCTAATGCAATACATCCAGTAAAAATTATTTCTATGTACGTTGATTCAAGAAAATATGAAGGAAGTCAAATTTCACAATAGAAGAAGGAAAAGACCATGCCGAACAATCCAAATCTTAAATATTTCATCTATCTTGAATCAAATCGAAGACAAAGCCAACACAAAAAGAAAGAGTTCATAAAAATGTTGAATTTAATATACGTTAACTCAAAAAAGTCTACACACTTCGTTATAAGTCGGAAATTTATTTCTGAGAGACTAAATTGTAAACTATAATAAACTCATCTTTAACAGAAAAAGTTTGAAAAATGTATTGTAATTACAATTAATATGTTGCTAAGGCAATACGTCAGTAAAATTGCATTTCTATGTACGTTGATTCAAGATATGAAGGAAGTCAAATTTCACAATAGAAGGATGAAAGACCATGCAGAACTAATCCAAATATGACAAATTTCATCTATCTTGAATCAAATAGAAAGACAAATCCAACACAAAAGAAAGAGTTCATAAAAATGTTAAATTTTATATATGTTAACTCAAAAAAGTCTACACACTTCGTTATAAGTCGGAAATTTATTTCTGAGACTAAATTGTAAACTAGATAAACTCATCTTTAAAAAAAAAGTTGAAAAATGTATTGTAATTACAATTAATATTTCCGAGGCAATACGTCCAGTAAAAATTGCATTTCTATGTACGTTGATTCAAGAAATATGACGAAAGTCAAATTTCACATTAGAAGGAGAATGAAAGACCATGCAGAACTAATCCAAATCCTAACAAATTTCATCTATCTTGAATCAAATAGAAACAAAGCTAACACAAAAAGAAAGAGTTCATAAAAATGTTAAATTTTATATACGTTAACTCAAAAAGTCTACGCACTTCGTTATACATCGGAAATTTATTTCTGAGACTAATCTGTAAACTAGATAAACTCATCTGTAACAGAAAAGTTTGACAAATATATTGTAATTACAATTAATATGTTCTAATGCAATACATCCAGTAAATTTTTTATTTCTATGTACGTTGATTCAAGAAAATATGAAGGAAGTCAAATTTCACAATAGAAGAAGGATGAAAGACCATGCCGAACTAATCCAATCTTAATATATTTTCATCTATCTTGAATTAAATAGAAAGACAAAGCCAACACAAAAAGAAAGAGTTCATAAAATGTTGAATTTAATATACGTTAACTCAAAAAAGTCTACACACTTCGTTATAATCGGAAATTTATTTCTGAGACTAAATTGTAAACTAGATAAACTCATCTTTAACAGAAAAGTTTGAAAATGTATTGTAATTACAATTAATATGTTGTAAGGCAATACGTCCAGTAAAAATTGCATTTCTATGTACGTTGATTCAAGAAAATATGAAGGAAGTCAAATTTCACAATAGAGAGAAGGAAAGACTATGCCGAACTAATGCAAATCTTAATATTTCATCTATCTTGAATCAAATAGAAAGACAAAGCCAACACAAAAAGAAAGAGTTCATAAAATGTTGAATTTAATATACGTTACTCAAAAAGTCTACGCACTTCGTTATACATCGGAAATTTATTTCTGACTAATCTGTAAACTAGATAAACTCATCTGTAAATGAAAAAGTTTACAATATATTGTAATTACAATTAATATGTTCTAATGCAATAATCTAGTAAAATTTTTATTTCTATGTACTTTGATTCAAGAAAATATGAAGGAAGTCAAATTTCACAATAGAAGAAGGAGAAAGACCATGCCGAACTAATCCAAATCTTATATATTTCATCTATCTTGAATCAAATAGAAAGACAAAGCCAACACAAAAAGAAAGAGTTCATAAAAATGTTGAATTTAACATATACTTTTTTTTTTGCTAGGTCAAAATGGTTTATTAAGCAAAAAAAACGTATTACAAGAATTACAAAATTGGAGGCTCTAGGCCTCCCCACCCACATAAACCAAAGGGGCAAAAAAACTCTAAAAACTCATAAAATAAGCTCCTAAACACGAAAAATCATGCAAAAGAAGAAAAAATAGAAACGTTTTCGCCCTTATTTCCAACTCTAAATTTCTTCTTCTTGAATTTAATATACGTTAACTCAAAAATGTCTACACACTTCGTTTAGTCGGAAATTTATTTCTGAGACTAAATTGTAAACTAGATAAACTCATCTTTAGCAAACAAAAGGTTTGAAAAATGTATTGTAATTACACATTAATATGTTCTAAGGCAATACGTCCAGTAAAAATTGCATTTCTATGTACGTTGATTCAAGAAAAAAGAAGAAAGTAAATTTCACAATTAGGAAGGATGAAATGAAAGACCATGCAGAACTAATCCAAATAGTAACAATTTCATCTATCTTGAATCAAACAGAAAGACAAAGCCACACAAAAAAAAGAAGAGTTCATAAAAATGTTAAATTTTATATACGTTAACCCAAAAAAGTCTACACACTTCGTTATAAGTCGGAAATTATTTCTGAGACTAAATCTGTAAACTAGATAACTCATCTTAACAAAAAAGTTTGACAAATGTATTGTAATTACAATTGATATGTTCTAAGGCAATACGTCCAGTAAAAATTTTTTTCTATGTACGTTGATTCAAGAAACTATGAAGGAAGTCAAATTTCACAATAGAAGAGGATGAAAGACCATGCAGAACTAATCCAAATCCTAAAAAATCTCATCTATCTTGAATCAAATATAAAGACAAAGCCAACACAAAACTAAGAGTTCATAAAAGTGTTAATTTTATATACGTTAACTCAAAAAAGTTACAACTTCGTTATAAGGTCGGAAATTTAATTATCTGAGACTAAATTGTAAACTAGATAAACTCATCTTTAACAAAAAAAAAAGTTTGAAAAATGTATTGTAATTACAATTAATATTTCCGAGGCAATACGTCCAGTAAAATTGCATTTCTATGTACGTTGATTCAAGAAATATGACGAAAGTCAAATTTCACAATGAAGGATGAAAGACCATGCAGAACTAATCCAAATCCTAACAATTTCATCTATCTTGAATCAAATAGAAAGACAAAGCTAACACAAAAAGAAAGAGTTCATAAAAATGTTAAATTTTATATACGTTAACTCAAAAAGTCTACGCACTTCGTTATACTCGGAAAGTTAATTTCTGAGACTAATCTGTAAACTAGATAAACTCATCTGTAAAGAAAAAGTTTGACAATATTGTAATTACAATTAATATGTTCTAATGCAATACATCCAGTAAAATTTTATTCTATGTACTTTGATTCAGAAAATATGAAGGAAGTCAAATTTCACAATAGAAGAAGGAAGAAAGACCATGCCGAACAAATCCAAATCCTTAATAATTTCATCTATCTTGAATCAAAATCGAATGACAAGCCAACACAAAAAGAGTTCATAAAATGTTGAATTTAATATACGTTAACTCAAAAAGTCTACACACTTCGTTATAAGTCGGAAATTTATTTCTGAGACTAAATTGTAAACTAATAAACTCATCTTTAACAGAAAAAGTTTGAAAAATGTATTGTAATTACACTTAATATGTTGTAAGGCAATACGTCCAGTAAATTGCATTTCTATGTACGTTGATTCAAGAAATATGAAGGAAGTCAAATTTCACAATAGAAGAAGAAGAACTATGCCGAACTAATGCAAATCTTAATATTTTCATCTATCTTGAATCAAATAGAAAGACAAAGCCAACACAAAAAGAAAGAGTTCATAAAAATGTTGAATTTAATATACGTTTTACTCAAAAAAGTCTACGCACTTCGTTATACATCGGAAATTATTCTGTGACTATCTGTAAACGAATAAACTCATCTGTAAAAAAAGTTTTACAAATATATTGTAATTACAATTAATATGTTCTGGCAATACGTCCAGTAAAATTGCATTTCTATGTACGTTGATTCAAGAAATATGAGAAAGTAAATTTCACAATAGGAAGGATGAAGACCATGCAGAACTACCAAATAGTAACAAATTTCATCTATCTTGATCAAACAAAAGACAAATCCAACACAAAAGAAAGAGTTCATAAAAATGTTAATTTATATATGTTAACTCAAAAAAGTCTACACCTTCGTTATAAGTCGGAAATTTATTTCTGAGACTAAATTGTAAACTAGATAACTCATCTTTAAAAAAAAAGTTGAAAATTATTGTAATTACAATTAATATTTTCCGATGCAATACGTCCAGTAAAAATGCATTTCTATGTACGTTGATTCAAGAAATATGACGAAAGTCAAATTTCACAATTAGGAAGGATGAAAGACCATGCAGAACTAATCCAAATCCTAACAATTTCATCTATCTTGAATCAAATAGAAAGACAAAGCTAACACAAAAAGAGTTCATAAAAATGTTAAATTTTATATACGTTAACTCAAAAAAGTCTACGCACTTCGTTATACATCGGAAATTTATTTCTGAGACTAATCTGTAAACTAGATAAACTCATCTGTAACAGAAAAAGTTTGACAAATATATGTAATTACAATTAATATGTTCTAATGCAATACCCAGTAAATTTTTATTTCTATGTACGTTGATTCAAGAAAATATGAAGGAAGTCAAATTTCACAATAGAAGAAGGATGAAAGACCATGCCGAACTAATCCAAATCTTAATATATTTCATCTATCTTGAATTAAATAGAAAGACAACCAACACAAAAAGAAGAGTTCATAAAAATGTTGAATTTAATATACGTTAACTCAAAAAAGTCTACACACTTCGTTATAAGTCGGAAATTTATTTCTGAGACTAAATTGTAAACTAAATAAACTCATCTTTAACAGAAAAATTTGAAAAATGTATTGTAATTACAATTAATGTTTAAGGCAATACGTCCAGTAAAAATTGCATTTCTATGTACGTTGATTCAAGAAAATATGAAGGAAGTCAAATTTCACAATAAAGAAGGAAGAAGACTATGCCGAACTAATGCACTTAATATATTTCATCTATCTTGAATCAAATAGAAAGACAAAGCCACACAAAAAGAAAGAGTTCATAAAATGTTGAATTTAATATACTTTACTCAAAAAAGTCTACGACTTCGTTATACTCGGAATTTATTTCTGTGACTAATCTGTAAACTAGATAAACTCATCTGTAAATGAAAAAGTTTTACAAATATATTGTAATTACAATTAATATGTTCTAATGCAATACATCTAGTAAAATTTTATTTCTATGTACTTGATTCAAGAAAATATGAAGGAAGTCAAATTTCACCAATAGAAGAAGGAAGAAAGACCATGCCGAACTAATCCAAATCTTAATATATTTCATCTATCTTGAATCAAATAGAAAGACAAAGCCAACACAAAAAGAAGAGTTCATAAAATGTTGAATTTAACATACTTTTTTTTGCTAGGTCAAAATGGTTTATTAAAGCAAAAAAACGTATTAAAGAATTACAAAATTGGAGGCTCTAGGCCTCCCCACCACATAAACCAAAGGGGCAAAAAAACTCTAAAAACTCATAAAATAAGCTCCTAAACACGAAAAATCATGCAAAAAGAAGAAAAATAGAAACGTTTTCGTCCCTTATTTCCAACTCTAAATTTCTTCTTCTTGAATTTAATATACTTAACTCAAAAATGTCTACACACTTCGTTATGAGTCGAAATTTATTTCTGAGACTAAATTGTAAACTAGATAAACTCATCTTTACAAAACAAAGTTTTGAAAAATGTATTGTAATTACAATTAATATGTTCTAAGGCAATACTCCAGTAAAAATTGCATTTCTATGTACGTTGATTCAAGAAAATATGAAGAAAGTAAAATTTCCAATTAGGAAGGATGAAAGACCATGCAGAACTAATCCAAATAGTAACAAATTTCATCTATCTTGAATCAAACAAAAGACAAAGCCAACCAAAAAAAAGATTTCATAAATGGTTAATTTTATATCGTTAACCCAAAAAGTCTACACACTTCGTTATAAGTCGGAAATTTTATTTCTGAGACTAATCTGTAAACTAGATAAACTCATCTTTAACAAAAAAAGTTTGACAAATGTATTGTAATTACAATTGATATGTTCTAAGGCAATACGTCCAGTAAATTATTTTTCTATGTACGTTGATTCAAGAAACTATGAAGGAAGTCAATTTCACAATAGAAAGGATAAAGACCATGCAGAACTAATCCAAATCCTAAAAATCTCATCTTCTTGAATCAAATATAAAGACAAGCCAACACAAACGAAAGAGTTCATAAAATGTTAAATTTTAATAACGTTAACTCAAAAAAGTTTACACACTCGTTATAAGTCGGAAATTTATTTCTGAGACTAAATTGTAAACTAGATAAACTCATCTTTAACAAAAAAAGTTTGAAAAATGTATTGTAATTACAATTAATATTTTAGGCAATACGTCCAGTAAAAATTGCATTTCTATGTACGTTGATTCAAGAAATATGAAGAAAGTCAAATTTCACAATAGAAGGATGAAAGACCATGCAGAACTAATCCAAATCCTAAAAATTTCATCTATCTTGAATCAAATAGAAAGACAAAGCCAACACAAAAAGAAAGAGTTCATAAAAATGTTAAATTTTATATACGTTAACTCAAAAAAGTCTACGCACTTCGTTATAATCGGAAATTTATTTCTGAGACTAATCTGTAAACTAGATAAACTCATCTTAAAAGAAAAAGTTTGAAAATATATTGTAATTACAATTAATATGTTCTAATGCAATACATCCAGTAAAATTTTTATTTCTATGTACTTGATTCAAGAAAATATGAAGGAAGTCAAATTTCACAATAGAAGAAGGATGAAAGACCATGCCGAACAATCCAAATCTAAATATTTCATCTATCTTGAATCAAATAGAAAGACAAAGCCACACAAAAAGAAAGAGTTCATAAAAATGTTGAATTTAATACGTTAACTCAAAAAAGTCTACACACTTCGTTATAAGTCGGAAATTTATTTCTGAGACTAAATTGTAAACTAATAAACTCATCTTTAACAGAAAAAGTTTGAAAAATGTATTGTAATTACAATTAATATGTTGTAAGGCAATACGTCCAGTAAAATTGCATTTCTATGTACGTTGATTCAAGAAAATATGAAGGAAGTCAAATTTCACAATAGAAGAAGGATGAAAGACCATGCCGAACTAATCCAAATCTAATATATTTCATCTATCTTGAATCAAATAGAAAGACAAAGCCAACACAAAAAGAAAGAGTTCATAAAAATGTTGAATTTAATATACGTTTACTCAAAAAAGTCTACGCACTTCGTTATACATCGGAAATTTATTCTGTGACTAATCTGTAAACTAGATAAACTCATCTGTAAATGAAAAAGTTTTACAAATATATTGTAATTACAATTAATATGTTCTAAGGCAATACGTCCAGTAAAAATTGCATTTCTATGTACGTTGATTCAAGAAAATATGAAGAAAGTAAAATTTCACAATTAGGAAGGATGAAAGACCATGCAGAACTAATCCAAATAGTAACAAATTTCATCTATCTTGAATCAAACAGAAAGACAAATCCAACACAAAAAGAAAGAGTTCATAAAAATGTTAAATTTTATATATGTTAACTCAAAAAAGTCTACACACTTCGTTATAAGTCGGAAATTTATTTCTGAGACTAAATTGTAAACTAGATAAACTCATCTTTAAAAAAAAAAAGTTGAAAAATGTATTGTAATTACAATTAATATTTTCCGAGGCAATACGTCCAGTAAAAATTGCATTTCTATGTACGTTGATTCAAGAAAATATGACGAAAGTCAAATTTCACAATTAGGAAGGATGAAAGACCATGCAGAACTAATCCAAATCCTAACAAATTTCATCTATCTTGAATCAAATAGAAAGACAAAGCTAACACAAAAAGAAAGAGTTCATAAAAATGTTAAATTTTATATACGTTAACTCAAAAAAGTCTACACTTCGTTATAATCGGAAATTTATTTCTGAGACTAATCTGTAAACTAGATAAACTCATCTGTAACAGAAAAAGTTTGACAAATATATTGTAATTACAATTAATATGTTCTAATGCAATACATCCAGTAAATGTTTTATTTCTATGTACGTTGATTCAAGAAAATATGAAGGAAGTCAAATTTCACAATAGAAGATGGATGAAAGACCATGCCGAACTAATCCAAATCTTAATATATTTCATCTATCTTGAATTAAATAGAAAGACAAAGCCAACACAAAAAGAAAGAGTTCATAAAAATGTTGAATTTAATATACGTTAACTCAAAAAAGTCTACACACTTCGTTATAAGTCGGAAATTTATTTCTGAGACTAAATTGTAAACTAGATAAACTCATCTTTAACAGAAAAAGTTTGAAAAATGTATTGTAATTACAATTAATATGTTGTAAGGCAATACGTCCAGTAAAAATTGCATTTCTATGTACGTTGATTCAAGAAAATATGAAGGAAGTCAAATTTCACAATAGAAGAAGGAAGAAAGACTATGCCGAACTAATGCAAATCTTAATATATTTCATCTATCTTGAATCAAATAGAAAGACAAAGCCAACACAAAAAGAAAGAGTTCATAAAAATGTTGAATTTAATATACGTTTACTCAAAAAAGTCTACGCACTTCGTTATACATCGGAAATTTATTTCTGAGACTAATCTGTAAACTATATAAACTCATCTGTAAATGAAAAAGTTTTACAAATATATTGTAATTACAATTAATATGTTCTAATGCAATACATCTAGTAAAATTTTTATTTCTATGTACTTTGATTCAAGAAAATATGAAGGAAGTCAAATTTCACAATAGAAGAAGGAAGAAAGACCATGCCGAACTAATCCAAATCTTAATATATTTCATCTATCTTGAATCAAATAGAAAGACAAAGCCAACACAAAAAGAAAGAGTTCATAAAAATGTTGAATTTAACATACTTTTTTTTTTGCTAGGTCAAAATGGTTTATTAAAGCAAAAAAACGTAATTACAAGAATTACAAAATTGGAGGCTCTAGGCCTCCCCACCAACATAAACCAAAGGGGCAAAAAAACTCTAAAAACTCATAAAATAAGCTCCTAAACACGAAAAATCATGCAAAAAGAAGAAAAATAGAAACGTTTTCGTCCCTTATTTCCAACTCTAAATTTCTTCTTCTTGAATTTAATATACGTTAACTCAAAAATGTCTACACACTTCGTTATGAGTCGGAAATTTATTTCTGAGACTAAATTGTAAACTAGATAAACTCATCTTTAGCAAAACAAAAGGTTTGAAAAATGTATTGTAATTACAATTAATATGTTCTAAGGCAATACGTCCAGTAAAAATTGCATTTCTATGTACGTTGATTCAAGAAAATATGAAGAAAGTAAAATTTCACAATTAGGAAGGATGAAAGACCATGCAGAACTAATCCAAATAGTAACAAATTTCATCTATCTTGAATCAAACAGAAAGACAAAGCCAACACAAAAAGAAAGAGTTCATAAAAATGTTAAATTTTATATACGTTAACCCAAAAAAGTCTACACACTTCGTTATAAGTCGGAAATTTATTTCTGAGACTAATCTGTAAACTAGATAAACTCATCTTTAACAAAAAAAGTTTGACAAATGTATTGTAATTACAATTGATATGTTCTAAGGCAATACGTCCAGTAAAATTATTATTTCTATGTACGTTGATTCAAGAAACTATGAAGGAAGTCAAATTTCACAATAGAAGAAGGATGAAAGACCATGCAGAACTAATCCAAATCCTAAAAAATCTCATCTATCTTGAATCAAATATAAAGACAAAGCCAACACAAAACTAAAGAGTTCATAAAAGTGTTAAATTTTATATACGTTAACTCAAAAAAGTTTACACACTTCGTTATAAGTCGGAAATTTATTTCTGAGACAAAATTATAAACTAGATAAACTCATCTTTAACAGAAAAAGTTTGAAAAGTGTATAGTAATTACAATTAATATGTTTTAAGGCAATACGACTAGTAAAAATTGCGTTTCTATGTACGTTGATTCAAGAAATATGAAGGAAGTCAAATTTCACAATAGAAGAAGGATGAAAGACCATGCAGAACTAATCCAAATCCTAATATATTTCATCTATCTTGAATCAAATAGAAAGACAAAGCCAACACAAAAAGAAAGAGTTCATAAATATGTTGAATTTAATATACGTTAACTCAAAAAAGTCTACACACTTCGTTATAAGTCGGAAATTGATTTCTGAGACTAAATTGTAAACTAGATAAACTCATCTTTAACAGAAAAAGTTTGAAAATAGTAATTACAATTAATATGTTCTAATGCAATACGACTAGTAAAAATTGCATTTCTATGTACGTTGATTCAAGAAAATATGAAGGCAGCCAAATTTCACAATAGAAGAAGGATTAAAGACCATGCAGGACTAATCCAAATCCTAACAAATTTCATCGATCTTGAATCAAATAGAAAGACAAATCCAACACAAAAACAAAGAGTTCATAAAAATATTGAATTTAATATACGTTAACTCAAAAAAGTTTACACACTTTGTTATAAGTCGGAAATTTATTTCTGAGAGTAATCTGTAAACTAGATAAACTCATCTTTAACAGAAAAAGTTTGAAAAATGTATTGTAATCACAATTAATATGTTCTAAGGCAATACGTCTAGTACAAATTGCATTTTACTGTACGTTGATTCAAGAAAATATGAAGGAAGTCAAATTTCACAATAGAAGAAGGTTGAAAGACCAAGCAAAACTAATCCAAATCCTGAAAAATTTCATCTATCTTGAATCAGATAGAAAGACAAAGCCAACCCAAAAGGAAAGAGTTCATAAAAATGTTAAATTTTATATATGTTAACTCAAAAAAGTCTACACACTTCGTTATAAGTCGGAAATTTATTTCTGAGACTAAATTGTAAACTAGATAAACTCATCTTTAACAAAAAAAAAAGTTGAAAAATGTATTGTAATTACAATTAATATTTTCCGAGGCAATACGTCCAGTAAAAATTGCATTTCTATGTACGTTGATTCAAGAAAATATGACGAAAGTCAAATTTCACAATTAGGAAGGATGAAAGACCATGCAGAACTAACCCAAATCCTAACAAATTTCATCTATCTTGAATCAAATAGAAAGACAAAGCTAACACAAAAAGAAAGAGTTCATAAAAATGTTAAATTTTATATACGTTAACTCAAAAAAGTCTACGCACTTCGTTATACATCGGAAATTTATTTCTGAGACTAATCTGTAAACTAGATAAACTCATCTGTAACAGAAAAAGTTTGACAAATATATTGTAATTACAATTAATATGTTCTAATGCAATACATCCAGTAAATTTTTTATTTCTATGTACGTTGATTCAAGAAAATATGAAGGAAGTCAAATTTCACAATAGAAGAAGGATGAAAGACCATGCCGAACTAATCCAAATCTTAATATATTTCATCTATCTTGAATTAAATAGAAAGACAAAGCCAACACAAAAAGAAAGAGTTCATAAAAATGTTGAATTTAATATACGTTAACTCAAAAAAGTCTACACACTTCGTTATAAGTCGGAAATTTATTTCTGAGACTAAATTGTAATTTAGATAAACTCATCTTTAACAAAAAAAGATTGAAAAATATATTGTAATTACAATTAATATGTTATAAGGCAATACGTCCAGTAAAAATTGCATTTCTATGTACGTTGATTCAAGAAAATATGAAGAAAGTCAAATTTCACAATTAGGAAGGATGAAAGACCATGCAGAACTAATCCAAATCCTAAAAAATTTCATCTATCTTGAATCAAATAGAAACACAAAGCCAACACAAAAAGAAAGAGTTCATAAAAATGTTAAATTTTATATACGTTAACTCAAAAAAATCTACACACTTCGTTATACGTCGGAAATTTATTTCTGAGACTAATCTGTAAACTAGATAAACTCATCTTTAACAAAAAAAAGTTTGACAAATGTATTGTAATTACAATTGATATGTTCTAAGGCAATACGTCCAGTAAAATTATTATTTCTATGTACGTTGGTTCAAGAAACTATGAAGGAAGTCAAATTTCACAATAGAATAAGGATGAAAGACCATGCAGAACTAATCCAAATCCTAACAAATCTCATCTATCTTGAATCAAATATAAAGACAAAGCCAACCCAAAACTAAAGAGTTCATAAAAGTGTTAAATTTTATATACGTTAACTCAAAAAAGTCTACACACTTCGTTATAAGTCGGAAATTTATTTCTGAGACTAAATTGTAAACTAGATAAACTCATCTTTAACAGAAAAAGTTTGAAAAGTGTATAGTAATTACAATTAATATGTTTTAAGGCAATACGACTAGTAAAAATTTCGTTTCTATGTACGTTGATTCAAGAAATATGAAGGAAGTCAAATTTCACAATAGAAGAAGGATGAAAGACCATGCAGAACTAATCCAAATCCTAATATATTTCATCTATCTTGAATCAAATAGAAAGACAAAGCCAACACAAAAAGAAAGAGTTCATAAAAATGTTCAATTTAATAAACGTTAACTCAAAAAAGTCTACACACTTCGTTATAAGTCGGAAATTGATTTCTGAGACTAAATTGTAAACTAGATAAACTCATCTTTAACAGAAAAAGTTTGAAAATAGTAATTACAATTAATATGTTCTAAGGCAATACGACTAGTAAAAATTGCATTTCTATGTACGTTGATTTAAGAAAAAATATGAAGGCAGCCAAATTTCACAATAGAAGAAGGATGAAAGACCATGCAGAACTAATCTAAATCTTAACAAATTTCATCGATCTTGAATCAAATAGAAAGACAAATCCAACACAAAAACAAAGAGTTCATAAAAATATTGAATTTAATATACGTTAACTCAAAAAAGTTTACACACTTTGTTATAAGTCAGAAATTTATTTCAGAGAGTAATCTGTAAACTAGATAAACTCATCTTTAACAGAAAAAGTTTGAAAAATGTATTGTAATCACAATTAATATGTTCTAAGGCAATACGTCTAGTAAAAATTGCATTTTTTTGTACGTTGATTCAAGAAAATATGAAGGAAGTCAAATTTCACAATAGAAGAAGGTTGAAAGACCAAGCAAAACTAATCCAAATCCTGACAAATTTCATCTATCTTGAATCAGATAGAAAGACAAAGCCAACACAGAAGGAAAGAGTTCATAAAAATGTTAAATTTTATATATGTTAACTCAAAAAAGTCTACACACTTCGTTATAAGTCGGAAATTTATTTCTGAGACTAAATTGTAAACTAGATGAACTCATCTTTAACAAAAAAAAGTTTGAAAAATGTATTGTAATTACAATTAATATTTTCCGAGGAAATACGTCCAGTAAAAATTGCTGTACGTTGATTCAAGAAAATATGAGAAAAGTCAAATTTCACAATTAGGAAGGATGAAAGACCATGCAAAACTAATCCAAATCCTAACAAATTTCATCTATCTTGAATCCAATAGAAAGACAAAGCTAACACAAAAAGAAAGAGTTCATAAAAATGTTAAATTTTATATACGTTAACTCAAAAAAGTCTACGCACTTCGTTATACATCGGAAATTTATTTCTGAGACTAATCTGTAAATTAGTAAGCTCATTTGTAACAGAAAAAGTTTGACAAATATATTGTAATTACAATTAATATGTTCTAATGCAATACATCCAGTAAAATTTTTATTTCTATGTACGTTGATTCAAGAAAATATGAAGGAAGTCAAATTTCACAATAGAAGAAGGATGAAATACCATGCCGAACTAATCCAAATCTTAATATATTTCATCTATCTTAAATCAAATAGAAATACAAAGCCAACACAAAAATAAAGAGTTCATAAAAATGTTGAATTTAATATACGTTAACTCAAAAAAGTCTACACACTTCGTTATAAGTCGGAAATTTATTTCTGAGACTAAATTATAAACTAGATAAACTCATCTTTAACAAAAAAAGATTGAAAAATATATTGTAATTACAATTAATATGTTCTAAGGCAATACGTCCAGTAAAAATTGCATTTTTATGTACGTTGATTCAAGAAATATGAAGGAAGTCAAATTTCACAATAGAAGAAGGATGAAAGACCATGCGGAACTAATCCAAATCCTAATATATTTCATCTATCTTGAATCAAATAGAAAGACAAAGCCAACACAAAAAGAAAGAGTTCATAAAAATGTTGAATTTAATATACGTTAACTCAAAAAAGTCTACACACTTCGTTATAAGTCGGAAATTGATTTATCAGACTAAATTGTAAACTAGATAAACTCTTCTTTAACAGAAAAAGTTTGAAAATAGTAATTACAATTAATATGTTCTAAGGCAATACGACTAGTAAAAATTGCATTTCTATGTACGTTGATTCAAGAAAATATGAAGGCAGCCAAATTTCACAATAGAAGAAGGATGAAAGACCATGCAGAACTAATCCAAATCCCAACAAATTTCAACTATCTTGAATCAAATAGAAAGACAAAGACAACACAAAAAGAAAGAGTTCATAAAAATGTTGAATTTAACATACGTTAACTCAAAAATGTCTACACACTTCGTTATAAGTCGGAAATTGATTTCTGAGACTAAATTGTAAACTAGATAAACTCATCTGTAACAGAAAAAGTTTGACAAATATATTGTAATTACAATTAATATGTTCTAATGCAATACATCCAGTAAAATTTTTATTTCTGTGTACGTTGATTCAAGAAAATATGAAGGAAGTCAAATTTCACAATAGAAGAAAGATGAAAGACCATGCCGAACTAATCCAAATCTTAATATATTTCATCTATCTTGAATCAAATAGAAAGACAAAGCCAACACAAAAACAAAGAGTTCATAAAAATGTTGAATTTAATATACGTTAACTCAAAAAAGTCTACACACTTCGTTATAAGTCGGAAATTTATTTCTGAGACTAAATTGTAAACTAGATAAACTCATCTTTAAAAAAAAAGATTGAAAAAGATATTGTAATTACAATTAATATGTTCTAAGGCCGGTAAAAATTGCATTTCTATGTACGTTGATTCAAGAAAATATGAAGAAAGTCAAATTTCACAATTAGGAAGGATGAAAGACCATGCAGAACTAATCCGAATCCTAACAAATTTCATCTATCTTGAATCAAATAGAAACACAAAGCCAACTCAAAAAGAAAGAGTTCATAAAAATGTTAAATTTTATATACGTTTACTCAAAAAAGTCTACACACTTCGTTATAAGTCGGAAATTTATTTCTGAGACTAATCTGTAAACTAGATAAACTCATCTTTAACAGAAAAAGTTTGACAAATGTATTGTAATTACAATTGATATGTTCTAAGGCAATACGTCCAGTAAAATTATTATTTCTATGTACGTTGATTCAAGAAAATATGAAGGAAGTCAAATTTCACAATAGAAGAAGGATGAAAGACCATGCAGAACTAATCCAAATCCTAACAAATTTCATCTATCTTGAATCAAATAGAAAAACAAAGCCAACACAAAACTAAAGAGTTCATAAAAGTGTTAAATTTTATATACGTTAACTCAAAAAAGTCTACACACTTCGTTATAAGTCGGAAATTTATTTCTGAGACTAAATTGTAAACTAGATAAACTCATCTTACCAGAAAAAATTTGAAAAGTGTATAGTAATTACAATTAATATGTTTTATGGCAATACGACTAGTAAAAATTGCATTTCTATGTACGTTGATTCAAGAAATATGAAGGAAGTCAAATTTCACAATAGAAGAAGGATGAAAGACCATGCAGAACTAATCCAAATCCTAATATATTTCATCTATCTTGAACCAAATAGAAAGACAAAGCCAACACAAAAAGAACGAGTTCATAAACGTGTTGAATTTAATATACGTTAACTCAAAAAAGTCTACACACTTCGTTATAAGTCGGAAATTGATTTCTGAAACTAAATTGTAAACTAGATAAACTCATCTTTAACAGAAAAAGTTTGAAAATAGTAATTACAATTAATATGTTCTAAGGCAATACGACTAGTAAAAATTGCATTTCTATGTACGTTGATTCAAGAAAATATGAAGGCAGCCAAATTTCACAATAGAAGAAGGATAAAAGACCATGCAGAACTAATCTAAATCTAACAAATTTCATCGATCTTGAATCAAATAGAAAGACAAATCCAACACAAAACAAAGAGTTCATAAAAATATTGAATTTAATATACGTTAACTCAAAAAAGTTTACACACTTTGTTATAAGTCGAAATTTATTTCAGAGAGTAATCTGTAAACTAGATAAACTCATCTTTAACAGAAAAAGTTTGAAAAATGTATTGTAATCACAATTAATATGTTCTAAGGCAATACGTCTAGTAAAAATTGCATTTTTTGTACGTTGATTCAAGAAAATATGAAGGAAGTCAAATTTCACAATAGAAGAAGGTTGAAAGACCAAGCAAAACTAATCCAAATCCTGACAAATTTCATCTATCTTGAATCAGATAGAAAGACAAAGCCAACACAAAAGGAAAGAGTTCATAAAAATGTTAAATTTTATATATGTTAACTCAAAAAAGTCTACACACTTCGTTATAAGTCGGAAATTTATTTCTGAGACTAAATTGTAAACTAGAACTCATCTTTAACAAAAAAAAGTTTGAAAAATGTATTGTAATTACAATTAATATTTTCCGAGGAATACGTCCAGTAAAAATTGCTGTACGTTGATTCAAGAAAATATGAGAAAGTCAAATTTCACAATTAGGAAGGATGAAAGACCATGCAAACTAATCCAAATCCTAACAAATTTCATCTATCTTGAATCCAATAGAAAGACAAAGCTAACACAAAAAAAAGTTCATAAAAATGTTAAATTTTATATACGTTAACTCAAAAAAGTCTACGCACTTCGTTATACATCGGAAATTTATTTCTGAGACTAATCTGTCTAGTAAACTCATTGTAACAGAAAAAGTTTGACAAATATATTGTAATTACAATTAATATGTTCTAATGCAATACATCCAGTAAAATTTTTATTTCTATGTACGTTGATTCAAGAAAATATGAAGGAAGTCAAATTTCACAATAGAAGAAGGATGAAAACCATGCCGAACTAATCCAAATCTTAATATATTTCATCTATCTTAATCAAATAGAAAGACAAAGCCAACACAAAATAAAGAGTTCATAAAAATGTTGAATTTAATATACGTTAACTCAAAAAGTCTACACACTTCGTTATAAGTCGGAAATTTATTTCTGAGACTAAATTATAAACTAGATAAACTCATCTTTAACAAAAAAGATTGAAAAATATATTGTAATTACAATTAATATGTTCTAAGGCAATACGTCCAGTAAAAATTGCATTTTTAGTACGTTGATTCAAGAAATATGAAGGAAGTCAAATTTCACAAGAAGAAGGATGAAAGACCATGCGAACTAATCCAAATCCTAACAATTTCATCTATCTTGAATCAAATAGAAAGACAAAGCCAACACAAAAAGAAAGAGTTCATAAAAATGTTGAATTTAATATACGTTAACTCAAAAAAGTCTACACACTTCGTTATAAGTCGGAAATTGATTTATCTAAATTGTAAACTAGATAAACTCTCTTTAACAGAAAAAGTTTGAAAATAGTAATTACAATTAATATGTTCTAAGGCAATACGTCTAGTAAAAATTGCATTTCTATGTACGTTGATTCAAGAAAATATGAAGGAAGTCAAATTTCACAATAGAAGAAGGATGAAAGACCATGCAGAACTAATCCAAATCCTAACAAATTTCATCTATCTTGAATCAAATAGAAAGACAAAGCCAACACAAAAAGAAAGAGTTCATAAAAATGTTGAATTTAAATACGTTAACTCAAAAAGTCTACACACTTCGTTATAAGTCGGAAATTGATTTCTGAGACTAAATTGTAAACTAGATAAACTCATCTTAACAGAAAAAGTTTGAAAATATTGTAATTACAATTAATATGTTCTAAGGCAATACATCCAGTAAAATTTTATTTCTATGTACGTTGATTCAAGAAAATATGAAGGAAGTCAAATTTCACAATAGAAGAAGGATGAAAGACCATGCCGAACTAATCCAAATCTAACAATTTCATCTATCTTGAATCAAATAGAAAGACAAAGCCAACACAAAAAAAGAGTTCATAAAAATGTTGAATTTATATACGTTAACTCAAAAAAGTCTACACACTTCGTTATAAGTCGGAAATTTATTTCTGAGACTAAATTGTAAACTAGATAAACTCATCTTTAAAAAAAAGTTTGAAAATATTGTAATTACAATTAATATGTTCTAAGGCCGGTAAAAATTGCATTTCTATGTACGTTGATTCAAGAAAATATGAAGAAGTCAAATTTCACAATAGGAAGGATGAAAGACCATGCAGAACTAATCCAAATCCTAACAAATTTCATCTATCTTGAATCAAATAGAAACACAAAGCCAACCAAAAAGAAAGAGTTCATAAAAATGTTAATTTATATACGTTAACTCAAAAAAGTCTACACACTTCGTTATAAGTCGGAAATTTTTTCTGAGACTAATTGTAAACTAGATAAACTCATCTTTAACAGAAAAAGTTTGAAAATGTATTGTAATTACAATTATATGTTCTAAGGCAATACGTCCAGTAAAATTATTTCTATGTACGTTGATTCAAGAAAATATGAAGGAAGTCAAATTTCACAATAGAAGAAGGATGAAAGACCATGCAGAACTAATCCAAATCCTAACAAATTTCATCTATCTTGAATCAAATAGAAAACAAAGCCAACACAAAAAAAGAGTTCATAAAAGTTGAATTTTATATACGTTAACTCAAAAAAGTCTACACACTTCGTTATAAGTCGGAAATTTATTTCTGAGACTAAATTGTAAACTAGATAAACTCATCTTACAGAAAAAGTTTGAAAATGTATTGTAATTACAATTAATATGTTTAAGGCAATACGACTAGTAAAAATTGCATTTCTATGTACGTTGATTCAAGAAATATGAAGGAAGTCAAATTTCACAATAGAAGAAGGATGAAAGACCATGCAGAACTAATCCAAATCCTAAAATTTCATCTATCTTGAATCAAATAGAAAGACAAAGCCAACACAAAAAGAAAGAGTTCATAAAATGTTGAATTTAATATACGTTAACTCAAAAAAGTCTACACACTTCGTTATAAGTCGGAAATTGATTTCTGAGACTAATTGTAAACTAGATAAACTCATCTTTAACAGAAAAAGTTTGAAAATGTAATTACAATTAATATGTTCTAAGGCAATACGACTAGTAAAAATTGCATTTCTATGTACGTTGATTCAAGAAAATATGAAGGAAGCAAATTTCACAATAGAAGAAGGATGAAAGACCATGCAGAACTAATCCAAATCCTAACAAATTTCATCTATCTTGAATCAAATAGAAAGACAAACCAACACAAAAAAAAGAGTTCATAAAAATGAATTTAATATACGTTAACTCAAAAAAGTTACACACTTTGTTATAAGTCGGAAATTTATTTCAGACTAATTGTAAACTAGATAAACTCATCTTTAACAGAAAAAGTTTGAAAATGTATTGTAATCACAATTAATATGTTCTAAGGCAATACGTCTAGTAAAAATTGCATTTTTGTACGTTGATTCAAGAAAATATGAAGGAAGTCAAATTTCACAATAGAAGAAGGTTGAAAGACCAAGCAAACTAATCCAAATCCTACAAATTTCATCTATCTTGAATCAATAGAAAGACAAAGCCAACACAAAAGAAAGAGTTCATAAAAATGTTAATTTTATATATGTTAACTCAAAAAAGTCTACACACTTCGTTATAAGTCGGAAATTTATTTCTGAGACTAAATTGTAAACTAGATAAACTCATCTTTAACAAAAAAGTTTGAAAAATGTATTTAATTACAATTAATATTTCTAAGGCAATACGTCCAGTAAAAATTGTTTCGTTGATTCAAGAAAATATGAGGAAGTCAAATTTCACAATAGGAAGGATGAAAGACCATGCAGAACTAATCCAAATCCTAACAAATTTCATCTATCTTGAATCAATAGAAAGACAAAGCTAACACAAAAAGAAAGAGTTCATAAAAATGTTAATTTTATATACGTTAACTCAAAAAAGTCTACGCACTTCGTTATAAGTCGGAAATTTATTTCTGAGACTAATCTGTAAACTAGATAAACTCATCTTAACAGAAAAAGTTTGAAAATATATTGTAATTACAATTAATATGTTCTAAGGCAATACATCCAGTAAAATATTTCTATGTACGTTGATTCAAGAAAATATGAAGGAAGTCAAATTTCACAATAGAAGAAGGATGAAAGACCATGCAGAACTAATCCAAATCTAATAATTTCATCTATCTTGAATCAAATAGAAAGACAAAGCCAACACAAAAAGAAAGAGTTCATAAAAATGTTGAATTTAATATACGTTAACTCAAAAAAGTCTACACACTTCGTTATAAGTCGGAAATTTATTTCTGAGACTAAATTGTAAACTAGATAAACTCATCTTTAAAAAAAAGTTGAAAAGTATATTAATTACAATTAATATGTTCTAAGGCAATACGTCCAGTAAAAATTGCATTTCTATGTACGTTGATTCAAGAAAATATGAAGGAAGTCAAATTTCACAATAGGAAGGATGAAAGACCATGCAGAACTAATCCAAATCCTAACAAATTTCATCTATCTTGAATCAAATAGAAACAAAGCCAACCAAAAAGAAAGAGTTCATAAAAATGTTGAATTTTATACGTTAACTCAAAAAAGTCTACACACTTCGTTATAAGTCGGAAATTGATTTCTGAGACTAATTGTAAACTAGATAAACTCATCTTTAACAGAAAAAGTTTGAAAATGTATTGTAATTACAATTAATATGTTCTAAGGCAATACGTCCAGTAAAAATTATTTTTCTATGTACGTTGATTCAAGAAAATATGAAGGAAGTCAAATTTCACAATAGAAGAAGGATGAAAGACCATGCGAACTAATCCAAATCCTAACAAATTTCATCTATCTTGAATCAAATAGAAAGACAAAGCCAACACAAAAGAAAGAGTTCATAAAAGTGAATTTATATACGTTAACTCAAAAAAGTCTACACACTTCGTTATAAGTCGGAAATTTATTTCTGAGACTAAATTGTAAACTAGATAAACTCATCTTTACAGAAAAATTTGAAAAATGTATTGTAATTACAATTAATATGTTTAAGGCAATACGACTAGTAAAAATTGCATTTCTATGTACGTTGATTCAAGAAAATATGAAGGAAGTCAAATTTCACAATAGAAGAAGGATGAAAGACCATGCAGAACTAATCCAAATCCTAAAATTTCATCTATCTTGAATCAAATAGAAAGACAAAGCCAACACAAAAAGAAAGAGTTCATAAAAGTTGAATTTAATATACGTTAACTCAAAAAAGTCTACACACTTCGTTATAAGTCGGAAATTGATTTCTGAGACTAAATTGTAAACTAGATAAACTCATCTTTAACAGAAAAAGTTTGAAAATATTGTAATTACAATTAATATGTTCTAAGGCAATACGTCTAGTAAAAATTGCATTTCTATGTACGTTGATTCAAGAAAATATGAAGGAAGTCAAATTTCACAATAGAAGAAGGATGAAAGACCATGCAGAACTAATCCAAATCCTAACAAATTTCATCTATCTTGAATCAAATAGAAAGACAAAGCCAACACAAAAAGAAAGAGTTCATAAAAATTGATTTTAATACGTTAACTCAAAAAAGTTACACACTTCGTTATAAGTCGGAAATTGATTCTGAGACTAATTGTAAACTAGATAAACTCATCTTTAACAGAAAAAGTTTGAAAAATGTATTGTAATCACAATTAATATGTTCTAAGGCAATACGTCTAGTAAAATTGCATTTTTCTACGTTGATTCAAGAAAATGAAGGAAGTCAAATTTCACAATAGAAGAAGGGAAAGACCAGCAAACTAATCCAAATCTAACAATTCATCTATCTTGAATCAATAGAAAGACAAAGCAACCCAAAAGAAAGAGTTCATAAAAATGTTAAATTTATATATGTTAACTCAAAAAAGTCTACACACTTCGTTAAAGTCGGAAATTTATTTTGAGACTAAATTGTAAACTAGATAAACTCATCTTTAACAAAAAAGTTTGAAAAATGTATTGTAATTACAATTAATATGTTTAAGGCAATACGTCTAGTAAAAATTGCATTTCTATGTACGTTGATTCAAGAAAATATGAAGGAAGTCAAATTTCACAATAGAAGGATGAAAGACCATGCAGAACTAATCCAAATCCTAACAAATTTCATCTATCTTGAATCAAATAGAAAGACAAAGCCAACACAAAAAGAAAGAGTTCATAAAAATGTTAATTTTATATACGTTAACTCAAAAAAGTCTACCACTTCGTTATAAGTCGGAAATTGATTTCTGAGACTAAATTGTAAACTAGATAAACTCATCTTTAACAGAAAAAGTTTGAAAATATTGTAATTACAATTAATATGTTCTAAGGCAATACGTCTAGTAAAAATTGCATTTCTATGTACGTTGATTCAAGAAAATATGAAGGAAGTCAAATTTCACAATAGAAGAAGGATGAAAGACCATGCAGAACTAATCCAAATCCTAACAAATTTCATCTATCTTGAATCAAATAGAAAGACAAAGCCAACACAAAACTAAAGAGTTCATAAAAGTGTTAAATTTTATATACGTTAACTTAAAAAAGTCTACACACATCGTTATAAGTCGGAAATTTATTTCTGAGACTAAATTGTAAACTAGATTTTTTTTTTTTGCTAAATCCAGATTGTATTAATGAATAGCCAATATTTACAAAGATTTCACAAGAAAAGAGGTCCTAAGACCCCAAAAACTTACAAACTATTTAAATCTGAAAAAAGAAACATATGGAAATTCTAAATGCCTAAGAAAATCCGGCCTTTCATCAAAGCTTAAACCTTCACCATTTCTAAGATAACATCCCCTCTTTGCCATACAATCAGCTGCAAAATTTGCCTCACGAAAAGTATGAACAAAACGAATAGAATCATAACTGTTATTAATTCTTCTCCACCTGTGTTTAACAAACCAAGGAAGATTTGTACCCGTCAAGGCAGCAATAGCTCCCATTGAATCTGAACGCACAAGAACCTTTCTCATATTCCACTTCAAAGCCCATTCTAAACCAACAATAATACCATAAATTTCAGCCAAGAAATTATTTGTAATTCCCAGCCCAATGCTCATAGCCCCAACAAAGTTACAATCCGCATCACGCACCACAACACCAGCCCCTGCAACACCTGGGTTTCCTTTTGCCGCACCATCACAACATAATAAAATCTCATCCCTATTAGGAGGATGCCAAAAAAATTCAATTGGATCGACCTGATGAACCTGCCTATGAGCCACACGGAAGTGGTTCAAAATTTCCAAATCTGCTGAAGTATTACGCATGGAACTCTTCACCCTAACAGAATATTCATGAACCAAAAAGAAAATCTCTTCTTGAAGAAGTGAATGTTAGCTGCCAAATTTTGAAAACAAGCTAAATTCCTAGTCTGCCACAACTCCGAGCGAATCACCAAGTTAGTAAGAAGCCATAAATCCTAATAATACGACTCCTACCTTTTGCTGATTTATAAGAGGTCACAACATCATAATAAGGTCTTAAATGAAACAAACCTGAACACCACTGCCAGATTTGCATAGCAAACGGACAACTCCAAATAATGTGCTCCAACGATTCCTCATCAGCATTGCATAAGTAACATTTGTTGGCTAATTCAATTTTGAATCTACTCCTAATCATGTCTTGAGTAGCACAAACCTCTCTACAAATCTTCCAATTCTGGGCAGCAAGTTTAGGATGAATTTCCTTCCTCCACAAAGGACCATACACCGCTGAAGTTGAATACTCCCTTCTAATGAGATTCTTAGCTGAAGAAACAAAAAAACGTCCATTCATCTCTGGCATCCAAATTCTACAATCCTTCCTCCTTGTAACAAAGGCAAATCCTCCAAGACTACCAGCACGCATCAAATTCTGGAGATGAACACCCTGCAACTGCCAAATATTATTATCAATAATATCACTAACCTTAACATTTCTGTCAAGGTCAGTTTCATTAAGCAAATCAGCAATGCTCTCATTCCCATACCAAACATCAAAATAAAGAGATGTAGCCCTCCCATCACCAATAAGAACCTTAGAATGCTTGTCCACAATAGAATGAATCAATTTAATGCCCGGCAGAATTGAAGATTTCACACCATAAAGTTTGATACCACCATTCTAGTAGTAAACTTTGCCCACAAAAAACGAGCCCATTCTTTCTTGTCTGAAGAACGAAACTCCACCACAGCTTCATGAGAAGAGCTTTATTAATAACAACCATGCTGGTTATACCAAGACCACCTTCCTTAAGAGGACAACAAACTTTAGGATACCCAACAACAAATTTCCTAGTAACATCAGCATCACCAGACCAAAGAAAATTACGAATGGCTCTTTCCGCCTGCTGAACAAACTTTCTAGGCCACTTGTACACCGCCATGTTGTGAATGGCATAGCTAGCTATCACTGAATTAATAAGAACAACTCTATCTTGAAAAGAAAGTAATCTTCCCTTCCAAACCGAAAGTTGATTCTTTATTTTCTCAATCACATTGCTTATGTGACGATATCGAACAACCCTAGGCATGATCTGAACTCCCAAAATCTGTCCGGAAAATTGGAAACTTCCATACCAAGCAAATTAGTGATAGTTCCACAGCGACTCAATGAACCACCACCATAATAAACCTTACTCTTTTGACGACAAACAGATTGCCCAGAGGCACTTTGATATTTACCAAGCAAAGATAGAAGATTATGCAAACTCTTCATATTGCCTTTACAAAAAATCATAATGTCATCAGCAAAGAAAAGATGAGTGGGAGAAATACCTTTCTTTGAGAGCATTGGCGTCATCTTCTTTTCCACAAACAATTTCGTGAGATTTCTACTCAGAACATCTTCAATAAGAACAAAAATAAGGGGAGATAAGGGATCACCTTGCCTCAGACCTCTATTGATTGTGAAGAAACCCTCAGGACTTCCATTAAGAAGAATAGAAATCCTTGCTGAATTAAGGATTGACCAGATCCAAGAACACCATCTTTGAGAGAAACCATATTTTCGAAAAACCTCTAAGACAAAGGACCAGCTAACCGTGTCAAAAGCTTGAGTAATATCTAGCTTCAACCCCAAATTACCATCCCTCCGCTTAGTTTTTAAATCGTTGATCATCTCCGACGCCACACTAATGTTCTCATGGATATTTCTCCCCTTCATAAATGCAACTTGCTCTTCTGAAACCAAATTATCAAGAACACTCCCCAGTCTTGTAGCTAAAATCTTAGTAAAAATCTTAAAGAAAAAATTACTAAGACCAATAGGCCTGAAGTTTCGAAGAGAATTGGCCCCTCTAAACTTGGCAAGTAAAATAATAAGACTAGAATTAGTACCTTGAGGAATCATCTGTCGACGCCAGCAATACGTGACAGCATTGAAAAGGTCTTGCTGAATCACATCCCAGCAATGCCTATAGAAACAACCAGAGAAACCATCCGGCCCAGGGGCACTATCAGCGCTAAGATCAAAAACAGCATTCTTAATCTCTTCAATAGTAGGAATCTCATCCATTCTCTGACTATCTTCCACAGAAATAATGTTATGATCATATTGAAACAAAGCATCATCAATAGGCAACTCAGCACCATTAAATTTATCCTCAAAATAGGCCAC
Source organism: Papaver somniferum (assembly GCF_003573695.1). NCBI lineage: Eukaryota > Viridiplantae > Streptophyta > Magnoliopsida > Ranunculales > Papaveraceae > Papaver > Papaver somniferum. The sequence goes on from NW_020644373.1 coordinate 8,422,291, forward strand.
GGTGTAAACTAGATAAAATCATCTTTACCAGAAAAAATTTGAAAAGTGTATAGTAATTACAATTAATATGTTCTAAGGCAATACGACTAGTAAAAATTGCATTTCTATGTACGTTGATTCAAGAAAATATGAAGGCAGCCAAATTTCACAATAGAAGAAGGATGAAAGACCATGCAGAATTAATCTAAATCCTAACAAATTTCATCGATCTTGAATCAAATAGAAAGACAAATCCAACACAAAAAGAAAGAGTTCATAAAAATATTGAATTTAATATACGTTAACTCAAAAAAGTTTACACACTTTGTTATAAGTCGGAAATTTATTTCTGAGACTAATCTGTAAACTAGACAAACTCATCTTTAACAGAAAAAGTTTGAAAAATGTATTGTAATCACAAGGAAGTCAAATTTCACAATAGAAGAAGCATGAAAGACCATGCAGAACTAATCCAAATCCTAACAAATTTCATCTATCTTGAATCAAATAGAAAGACAAAGCCAACACAAAAAGAAAGAGTTCATAAAAATGTTGAATTTTATATACGTTAACTCAAAAAAGTCTACACATTTCGTTATAAGTCGGAAATTGATTTCTGAGACTAAATTGTAAACTAGATAGACTCATCTTTAACAGAAAAAGTTTGAAAAATGTATTGTAATTACAATTAATATGTTCTAAGGCAATACATCTCGTAAAAATTGCATTTCTATGTACGTTGATTCAAGAAAATATGAAGCAAGTCAAATTTCACAATAGAAGAAGGATGAAAGACCATGCAGAACTAAGCCAAATCCTAACAAATTTCATCTATCTTGAATCAAATAGAAAGACAAAGCCAACACTAAAAGAAAGAGTTCATAAAAATGTTGAATTTTATATACGTTAACTCAAAAAAGTCTACACATTTCGTTATAAGTCGGAAATTGATTTCTGAGACTAAATTGTAAACTAGATAAACTCATCTTTAATAGAAAAAGTTTGAAAAATGTATTGTAATTACAGTCAATATGTTCTAAGGCAATACGTTAAGTAAAAAATGCATTTCTATGTACGTTGATTCATGAAAATATGAAGGAAGTCAAATTTCACAATAGAAGAAGGACTAAAGACCATGAAGAACTAATCCAAATCCTAACAAATTTCATCTATCTTGAATCAAATAGAAAGACAAAGCCAACATAAAAAGAAAGAGTTCATAAAAATGTTGAATTTAATATACGTTAACTCAAAAAAGTCTACATTTCGTTATAAGTCGGAAATTGATTTCTGAGACTAAATTGTAAACTAGATAGACTCATCTTTAACAGAAAAAGTTTGAAAAATGTATTGTAATTAAAATTAATATGTTCTAAGGTAATACGTCTAGTAAAAATTTCATTTCTATGTACGTTGATTCAAGAAAATATGAAGCAAGTCAAATTTCACAATAGAAGAAGGATGAAAGACCATGCATAACTAATCCAAATCCTAACAAATTTCATCTATCTTGAATCAAATAGAAAGACAAAGCCAACACAAAAAGAAAGAGTTCATAAAAATGTTGAATTTTATATACGTTAACTCAAAAAAGTCTACATTTCGTTATAAGTCGGAAATTGATTTCTGAGACTAAATTGTAAATTAGATAAACTCATCTTTATCAGAAAAAGTTTGAAAAATGTATTGTAATTACAATTAATGTTCTAAGGCAATACGTCTAGTAAAAATTGCATTTCTATGTACGTTGATTCAAGAAAATATGAAGCAGTCAAATTTCACAATAGAAGAAGGATGAAAGACCATGCAGAACTAAACCAAATCCTAACGAATTTCATCTATCTTGAATCAAATAGAAAAACAAGCCAACACAAAAGAAAGAGTTCATAAAAATGTTGAATTTTATATACGTTAACTCAAAAAATCTACACATTTCGTTATAAGTCGGAAATTGATTTCTGAGACTAAATTGTAAACTAGATAAACTCATCTTTAACAGAAAAAGTTTGAAAAATGTATTGTAATTACAATTATTGTAATTACAATCAATATGTTCTAAGGCAATACGTCTAGTAAAATTGCATTTCTATGTACGTTGATTCAAGAAAATATGAAGGAAGTCAAATTTCACAATAGAAGAAGGATGAAAGACCATGCAGAACTAATCCAAATCCTAACAAATTTCATCTATCTTGAATCAAATAAAACAAAGCCAACAAAAAGAAAGAGTTCATAAAAATGTTGAATTTTATATACGTTAACTCAAAAAGTCTACACATTTCGTTATAAGAAATTGATTTCTGAGACTAAATTGTAAACTAGATAAACTCATCTTTAACAGAAAAAGTTTGAAAAATGTATTGTAATCACAATTAATATGTTCTAAGGCAATACGTCTAGTAAAAATTTCATTTTTTGTACGTTGATTCAAGAAAATATGAAGGAAGTCAAATTTCACAATAGAAGAAGGTGAAAGACCATGCAAACTAATCCAAATCCTAACAAATTTCATCTATCTTGAATCAATAGAAAGACAAAGCCAACACAAAAGAAAGAGTTCATAAAATGTAATTTTATATATTAACTCAAAAAAGTCTACACATTCGTTATAAGTCGAAATTGATTTCTGAGACTAAATTGTAAACTAGATAAACTCATCTTTAACAAAAAATTTGAAAATGTATTGTAATTACAATTAATATTTTAAGGCAATACGTCTAGTAAAAATTGTTGTACGTTGATTCAAGAAAATATGAAGGAAGTCAAATTTCACAATAGGAAGGATGAAAGACCATGCAGAACTAATCCAAATCCTAACAAATTTCATCTATCTTGAATCAATAGAAAGACAAAGCTAACACAAAAAGAAAGAGTTCATAAAATGTTAATTTTATATACGTTAACTCAAAAAAGTCTACACACTTCGTTATAAGTCGGAAATTGATTTCTGAGACTAAATTGTAAACTAGATAAACTCATCTTTAAAAAAAAGTTTGAAAAGTATTTGTAATTACAATTAATATGTTCTAAGGCAATACGTCTAGTAAAAATTGCATTTCTATGTACGTTGATTCAAGAAAATATGAAGAAGTCAAATTTCACAATAGGAAGGATGAAAGACCATGCAACTAATCCAAATCCTAACAAATTTCATCTATCTTGAATCAAATAGAAACACAAAGCCAACACAAAAAAAAGAGTTCATAAAAATGTTAATTTTATATACGTTAACTCAAAAAAGTCTACACACTTCGTTATAAGTCGGAAATTTATTTCTGAGACTAATTGTAAACTAGATAAACTCATCTTTAACAGAAAAAGTTTGAAAATGTATTGTAATTACAATTATATGTTCTAAGGCAATACGTCTAGTAAAAATTGCATTTCTATGTACGTTGATTCAAGAAAATATGAAGGAAGTCAAATTTCACAATAGAAGAAGGATGAAAGACCATGCAGAACTAATCCAAATCCTAACAAATTTCATCTATCTTGAATCAAATAGAAAGACAAAGCCAACACAAAAAAAGAGTTCATAAAATGTTAATTTATATACGTTAACTCAAAAAAGTCTACACACTTCGTTATAAGTCGGAAATTTATTTCTGAGACTAAATTGTAAACTAGATAAACTCATCTTTAACAGAAAAAGTTTGAAAAGTGTATAGTAATCAATTAATATGTTTAAGGCAATACGTCTAGTAAAAATTGCATTTCTATGTACGTTGATTCAAGAAATATGAAGGAAGTCAAATTTCACAATAGAAGAAGGATGAAAGACCATGCAGAACTAATCCAAATCCTAACAAATTTCATCTATCTTGAATCAAATAGAAAGACAAAGCCAACACAAAAGAAAGAGTTCATAAAAGTTGAATTTAATATACGTTAACTCAAAAAGTCTACACACTTCGTTATAAGTCGGAAATTGATTTCTGAGACTAAATTGTAAACTAGATAAACTCATCTTTAACAGAAAAAGTTTGAAAATAGTAATTACAATTAATATGTTCTAAGGCAATACGTCTAGTAAAAATTGCATTTCTATGTACGTTGATTCAAGAAATATGAAGGAAGTCAAATTTCACAATAGAAGAAGGATGAAACCACAGAACTAATCCAAATCCTAACAAATTTCATCTATCTTGAATCAAATAGAAAGACAAATCCAACACAAAAAGAAAGAGTTCATAAAAATTGAATTTAATACGTTAACTCAAAAAGTTACACACTTTGTTATAAGTCGGAAATTGATTTCTGAGACTAAATTGTAAACTAGATAAACTCATCTTTAACAGAAAAAGTTTGAAAATGTATTGTAACATAATTAATATGTTCTAAGGCAATACGTCTAGTAAAAATTGCATTTCTGTACGTTGATTCAAGAAATATGAAGGAAGTCAAATTTCACAATAGAAGAAGGTGAAAGACCATGCAAACTAATCCAAATCCTAAAATTTCATCTATCTTGAATCAATAGAAAGACAAAGCCAACCAAAAGGAAGAGTTCATAAAAATGTTAATTTATATATGTTAACTCAAAAAAGTCTACACACTTCGTTATAAGTCGGAAATTTATTTTGAGACTAAATTGTAAACTAGATAAACTCATCTTTAACAAAAAAATTTGAAAAATGTATTGTAATTACAATTAATATTTTAGGCAATACGTCCAGTAAAAATTGCATTTCTATGTACGTTGATTCAAGAAAATATGAGGAAAGTCAAATTTCACAATAGAAGGATGAAAGACCATGCAGAACTAATCCAAATCCTAACAAATTTCATCTATCTTGAATCAATAGAAAGACAAAGCTAACACAAAAAAAAGAGTTCATAAAAATGTTAATTTTATTACGTTAACTCAAAAAGTCTACACATTCGTTATACATCGGAAATTATTTCTGAGACTAATCTGTAAACTAGATAAACTCATCTTTAACAGAAAAAGTTTGAAAATATTGTAATTACAATTAATATGTTCTAAGCAATACATCCAGTAAAATTTTATTTCTATGTACGTTGATTCAAGAAAATATGAAGGAAGTCAAATTTCACAATAGAAGAAGATGAAAGACCATGCCGAACTAATCCAAATCCTAACAATTCATCTATCTTGAATCAAATAGAAAGACAAAGCCAACACAAAAAGAAAGAGTTCATAAAAATGTTGAATTTAATATACGTTAACTCAAAAGTCTACACACTTCGTTATAAGTCGGAAATTATTTCTGAGACTAAATTGTAAACTAGATAAACTCATCTTTAACAAAAAAGATTGAAAAATATATTGTAATTACAATTAATATGTTCTAAGGCAACGTCTAGTAAAAATTGCATTTCTATGTACGTTGATTCAAGAAATATGAAGGAAGTCAAATTTCACAATAGGAAGGATGAAAGACCATGCAGAACTAATCCAAATCCTAACAAATTTCATCTATCTTGAATCAAATAGAACACAAAGCCAACTCAAAAAGAAAGAGTTCATAAAAATGTTAAATTTTATATACGTTAACTCAAAAAAGTCTACACACTTCGTTATAAGTCGGAAATTTATTTCTGAGACTAATCTGTAAACTAGATAAACTCATCTTTAACAGAAAAAGTTTGAAAAATGTATTGTAATTACAATTTATGTTCTAAGGCAATACGTCTAAAATTATTTTCTATGTACGTTGATTCAAGAAAATATGAAGGAAGTCAAATTTCACAATAGAAGAAGGATGAAAGACCATGCAGAACTAATCCAAATCCTAACAAATTTCATCTATCTTGAATCAAATAGAAAGACAAAGCCAACAAAAAAAAAAGAGTTCATAAAAGTGAATTTTATATACGTTAACTCAAAAAAGTCTACACACTTCGTTATAAGTCGGAAATTGATTTCTGAGACTAAATTGTAAACTAGATAAACTCATCTTTACAGAAAAATTTGAAAATGTATGTAATTACAATTAATATGTTCTAAGGCAATACGACTAGTAAAAATTGCATTTCTATGTACGTTGATTCAAGAAAATGAAGGACAAATTTCACAATAGAAGAAGGATGAAAGACCATGCAGAACTAATCCAAATCCTAACAAATTTCATCGATCTTGAATCAAATAGAAAGACAAATCCAACACAAAAAGAAAGAGTTCATAAAAATATTGAATTTAATACGTTAACTCAAAAAAGTTACACACTTTGTTATAAGTCGGAAATTTATTTCTGAGACTAATTGTAAACTAGATAAACTCATCTTTAACAGAAAAAGTTTGAAAAATGTATTGTAATCACAAGGAAGTCAAATTTCACAATAGAAGAAGCATGCAAGACCATGCAGAACTAATCCAAATCCTAACAAATTTCATCTATCTTGAATCAAATAGAAAGACAAAGCCAACACAAAAAGAAAGAGTTCATAAAAATGTTTAATTTTATATACGTTAACTCAAAAAAGTCTACACATTTCGTTATAAGTCGGAAATTGATTTCTGAGACTAAATTGTAAACTAGATAGACTCATCTTTAACAGAAAAAGTTTGAAAAATGTATTGTAATTACAATTAATATGTTCTAAGGCAATACATCTCGTAAAAATTGCATTTCTATGTACGTTGATTCAAGAAAATACGAAGCAAGTCAAATTTCACAATAGAAGAAGGATGAAAGACCAAGCAAAACTAATCCAAATCCTAACAAATTTCATCTATCTTGAATAAATAGAAACACAAAGCCAACTCAAAAACAAAGAGTTCATAAAAATGTTAAATTTTATATACGTTAACTCAAAAAAGTCTACACACTTCGTTATAAGTCGGAAATTTATTTCTGAGACTAATCTGTAAACTAGATAAACTCATCTTTAACAGAAAAAGTTTGACAAATGTATTGTAATTACAATTGATATGTTCTAAGGCAATACGTCCAGTAAAATTATTATTTCTATGTACGTTGATTCAAGAAAATATGAAGGAAGTCAAATTTCACAATAGAAGAAGGATGAAAGACCATGCTGAACTAATCCAAATCCTAACAAGTTTCATCTATCTTGAATCAAATAGAAAGACAAAGCCAACACAAAACTAAAGAGTTCATAAAAGTGTTAAATTTTATATAAGTTAAGTCAAAAAAGTCTACACACTTCGTTATAAGTCGGAAATTTATTTCTGAGACTAAATTGTAAACAAGATAAACTCATCTTTACCAGAAAAAATTTGAAAAGTGTATAGTAATTACAATTAATATGTTTTAAGGCAATACGACTAGTAAAAATTGCATTTCTATGTACGTTGATTCAAGAAATATGAAGGAAGTCAAATTTCACAATAGAAGAAGGATGAAAGACCATGCAGAACTAATCCAAATCCTAATATATTTCATCTATCTTGAATCAAATAGAAAGACAAAGCCAACACAAAAAGAAAGAGTTCATAAAAGTGTTGAATTTAATATACGTTAACTCAAAAAAGTCAACACACTTCGTTATAAGTCGGAAATTGATTTCTGAGACTAAATTGTAAACTAGATAAACTCATCTTTAACAGAAAAAGTTTGAAAATAGTAATTACAATTAATATGTTCTAAGGCAATACGACTAGTAAAAATTGCATTTCTATGTACGTTGATTCAAGAAAATATGAAGGCAGCCAAATTTCACAATAGAAGAAGGATGAAAGACCATGCAGAATTAATCTAAATCCTAACAAATTTCATCGATCTTGAATCAAATAGAAGACAAATCCAACACAAAAAGAAAGAGTTCATAAAAATATTGAATTTAATATACGTTAACTCAAAAAGTTTACACACTTTTGTTATAAATCGGAAATTTATTTCTGAGACTAATCTGTAAACTAGACAACTCATCTTTACTACAGAAAAAGTTTGAAAATATGTAATTGTAATCACAAGGAAGTCAAATTTCACAATAGAAGAAGTGAAGACCATGCAGAACTAATCCAAATCCTAACAAATTTCATATATCTTGAATCAAATAGAAAGACAAAGCCAACACAAAAAGAAAGAGTTCATAAAATGTTGAATTTATATACGTTAACTCAAAAAAGTCTACACATTTCGTTATAAGTCGGAAATTGATTTCTGAGACTAAATTGTAAACTAGATAACTCATCTTTAACAGAAAAAGTTTGAAAAATGTATTGTAATTACAATTAATATGTTCTAAGGCAATATCTAGTAAAAATTGCATTTCTATGTACGTTGATTCAAGAAAATATGAAGGAAGTCAAATTTCACAATAGAAGAAGGATGAAAGACCATGCAGAACTAATCCAAATCCTAACAAATTTCATCTATCTTGAATCAAATAGAAAGACAAAGCCAACACAAAAGAAAGAGTTCATAAAATGTTGAATTTTATATACGTTAACTCAAAAAAGTCTACACATTTCGTTATAAGTCGGAAATTGATTTCTGAGACTAAATTGTAAACTAGATAAACTCATCTTTAACAGAAAAGTTTGAAAAATGTATTGTAATTACAAATATGTTCTAAGGCAATACGTCTAGTAAAAATTGCATTTCTATGTACGTTGATTCAAGAAAATATGAAGGAAGTCAAATTTCACAATAGAAGAAGGATGAAAGACCATGCAGAACTAATCCAAATCCTAACAAATTTCATCTATCTTGAATCAAATAGAAAGACAAAGCCAACACAAAAAGAAAGAGTTCATAAAAATGTTGAATTTATATACGTTAACTCAAAAAAGTCTACACACTTCGTTATAAGTCGGAAATTGATTTCTGAGACTAAATTGTAAACTAGATAAACTCATCTTTAACAGAAAAAGTTTGAAAAATGTATTGTAATTACAATTAATATGTTCTAAGGCAATACGTCTAGTAAAAATTGCATTTCTATGTACGTTGATTCAAGAAAATATGAAACAAGTCAAATTTCACAATAGAAGAAGGATGAAAGACCATGCAGAACTAATCCAAATCCTAACAAATTTCATCTATCTTGAATCAAATAGAAAGACAAGCCAACACAAAAAGAAAGAGTTCATAAAAATGTTGAATTTATATACGTTAACTCAAAAAAGTCTACACACTTCGTTATAAGTCGGAAATTGATTTCTGAGACTAAATTGTAAACTAGATAAACTCATCTTTAACAGAAAAAGTTTGAAAAATGTATTGTAATTACAATTAATATGTTCTAAGGCAATACGTCTAGTAAAAATTGCATTTCTATGTACGTTGATTCAAGAAAATATGAAGTCAAATTTCACAATAGAAGAAGGATGAAAGACCATGCAGAACTAATCCAAATCCTAACAAATTTCATCTATCTTGAATCAAATAGAAAGACAAAGCCAACACAAAAGAAAGAGTTCATAAAAATGTTGAATTTATATACGTTAACTCAAAAAGTCTACACACTTCGTTATAAGTCGGAAATTGATTTCTGAGACTAAATTGTAAACTAGATAAACTCATCTTTAACAAAAAAAGTTTGAAAAATGTATTGTAATTACAATTAATATGTTCTAAGGCAATACGTCTAGTAAAAATTGCATTTCTATGTACGTTGATTCAAGAAAATATGAAGGAAGTCAAATTTCACAATAGAAGAAGGATGAAAGACCATGCAGAACTAATCCAAATCCTAACAAATTTCATCTATCTTGAATCAAATAGAAAGACAAAGCCAACACAAAAAGAAAGAGTTCATAAAAAGTTGAATTTTATATACGTTAACTCAAAAAGTCTACACATTTCGTTATAAGTCGGAAATTGATTTCTGAGACTAAATTGTAAACTAGATAACTCATCTTTAACAGAAAAAGTTTGAAAAATGTATTGTAATTACAATTAATATGTTCTAAGGCAATACGTCTAGTAAAAATTGCATTTCTATGTACGTTGATTCAAGAAAATGAAGCAAGTCAAATTTCACAATAGAAGAAGGATGAAAGACCATGCAGAACTAATCCAAATCCTAACAAATTTCATCTATCTTGAATCAAATAGAAAGACAAAGCCAACACAAAAAGAAAGAGTTCATAAAAATGTTGAATTTTATATACGTTAACTCAAAAAAGTCTACACATTTCGTTATAAGTCGGAAATTGATTTCTGAGACTAAATTGTAAACTAGATAAACTCATCTTTAACAGAAAAAGTTTGAAAAATGTATTGTAATTACAATTAATATTCTAAGGCAATACGTCTAGTAAAAATTGCATTTCTATGTACGTTGATTCAAGAAAATATGAAGGAAGTCAAATTTCACAATAGAAGAAGGATGAAACCATGCAGAACTAATCCAAATCCTAACAAATTTCATCTATCTTGAATCAAATAGAAAGACAAAGCCAACACAAAAGAAAGAGTTCATAAAAATGTTGAATTTATATACGTTAACTCAAAAAGTCTACACACTTTCGTTATAAGTCGGAAATTGATTTCTGAGACTAAATTGTAAACTAGATAAACTCATCTTTAACAGAAAATTTGAAAATATTGTAATTACAATCAATATGTTCTAAGGCAATACGTCTAGTAAAAATTGCATTTCTATGTACGTTGATTCAAGAAAATATGAAGCAAGTCAAATTTCACAATAGAAGAAGGATGAAAGACCATGCAGAACTAATCCAAATCCTAACAAATTTCATCTATCTTGAATCAAATAGAAAGACAAAGCCAACACAAAAAGAAAGAGTTCATAAAATGTTGAATTTATATACGTTAACTCAAAAAGTCTACACATTTCGTTATAAGTCGGAAATTGATTTCTGAGACTAAATTGTAAACTAGATAAACTCATCTTTAACAGAAAAAGTTTGAAAAATGTATTGTAATTACAATTAATATGTTCTAAGGCAATACGTCTAGTAAAAATTGCATTTCTATGTGCGTTAATTCAAGAAAGTATGAAGCAAGTCAAATTTCACAATAGAAGAAGGATGACAGACCATGCAGAACTAATCCAAATCCTAACAAATTTCTTCTATCTTGAATCAAATAGAAAGAAAAATCCAACACACAAAGAAAGAGTTCATAAAAATGTTGAATTTAATATACGTTAACTCAAAAAAGTCTACACACTTCGTTATAAGTCGGAAATTGATTTCTGAGACTAAATTGTAAACTAGATAAACTCATCTTTAACAGAAAAAGTTTTAAAAATGTATTGTAATTACAATCAATATGTTCTAAGGCAATACGTCTAGTAAAAATTGCATTTCCATGTACGTTGATTCAAGAAAATATGAAGGAAGTCAAATTTCACAATAGAAAGACCATGCAGAACTAATCCAAATCCTTACAAATTACATCTATCTTGAATCAAATAGAAAGACAAAGCCAACACAAAAAGAAAGAGTTCCTAAAAATGTTGAATTTTATATACGATAACTCAAAAAAGTCTACACACTTCGTTATAAGTCGGAAATTGATTTCTGAGACTAAATTGTAAACTAGATAAACTCATCTTTAACAGAAAAAGTTTTAAAAATGTATTGTAATTACAATCAATATGTTCTAAGGCAATACGTCTAGTAAAAATTGCATTTCTATGTTCGTTGATTCAAGAAAATATGAAGCAAGTCAAATTTCACAATAGAAGAAGGATGAATGACCATGAAGAACTAATCCAAATCCCAAAAAATTTCATCTATCTTGAATCAAATAGAAAGACAAAGCCAACACAAAATGAAAGAGTTCATAAAAATGTTGAATTTAATATACGTTAACTCAAAAAGTCTACACACTTCGTTATAAGTCGGAAATTGATTTCTGAGACTAAATTGTAAACTAGATAAACTCATCTTTAAAAAAAAAAAGTTTGAAAAATATATTGTAATTACAATCAATATGTTCTAAGCCAATACGTCTAGTAAAAATTGCATTTCTATGTACGTTGATTCAACAAAATATGAAGCAAGTCAAATTTCACAATAGAAGAAGGATGAAAGACCATGCAGAACTAAACCAAATCCTAACAAATTTCATCTATCTTGAATCAAATAGAAAGACAAAGCCAACACAAAAAGAAAGAGTTCATAAAAAAGTTGAATTTTATATACGTTAACTCAAAAAGTCTACACATTTCGTTATAAGTCGGAAATTGATTTCTGACACTAAATTGTAAACTAGATAGACTCATATTTAACAGAAAAAGTTTGAAAAATGTATTGTAATTACAATTAATATGTTCTAAGGCAATACGTCTAGTAAAAATTGCATTTCTATGTACGTTGATTCAAGAAAATATGAAGCAAGTCAAATTTCACAATAGAAGAAGGATGAAAGACCATGCAGAACTAAACCAAATCCTAACAAATTTCATCTATCTTGAATCAAATCGAAAGACAAAGCCAACACAAAAAGAAAGAGTTCATAAAAATGTTGAATTTTATATATGTTAACTCAAAAAAGTCTACACATTTCGTTATAAGTCGGAAATTGATTTCTGAGACTAAATTGTAAACTAGATAAACTCATCTTTAACAGAAAAAGTTTTAAAAATGTATTGTAATTACAATTAATATATTCTAAGGCAATACGTCTAGTAAAAATTGCATTTTTATGTTCGTTGATTCAAGAAAATATGAAGCAAGTAAAATTTCACAATAGAAGAAGGATGAATGACCATGCAGAACTAATCCAAATCCCAACAAATTTCATCTATCTTGAATCAAATAGAAAGACAAAGCCAACACAAAATGAAAGAGTTCATAAAAATGTTGAATTTAATATACGTTCACTCAAAAAAGTCTACACACTTCGTTATAAGTCGGAAATTGATTTCTCAGACTAAATTGTAAACTAGATAAACTCATCTTTAAAAGAAAAACTTTGAAAAATATATTGTAATTACAGTCAATATGTTCTAAGCCAATACGTCTAGTAAAAATTGCATTTCTATGTACGTTGATTCAAGAAAATATGAAGCAAGTCAAATTTCACAATAGAAGAAGGATGAAAGACCATGCAGAACTAAACCAAACCTAATCCAAATCCCAACAAATTTCATCTATCTTGAATCAAATAGAAAGACAAAGCCAACACAAAATGAAAGAGTTCATAAAAATGTTGAATTTAATATACGTTAACTCAAAAAGTCTACACACTTCGTTATAAGTCGGAAATTGATTTCCGAGACTAAATTGTAAACTAGATAAACACATCTTTAACAGAAAAAGTTTGAAAAATGTATTGTAATTACAATTAATATGTTCTAAGGCAATACGTCTAGTAGAAATTGCATTTCTATGTTCGTTGATTCAAGAAAATATGAAGCAAGTCAAATTTCACAATAGAAGAAGGATGAAAGACCATGC